>NW_020455621.1:648699-770898 GCF_003342845.1 Nothoprocta perdicaria
TTTCAAAATGGTGCTTGACATTCCTTCTTACTCATATTTTTAGTACATCTCCAGTTTGTCTGCATGTCGTTTCACAGTTTAGCTTAATGCACTTTGATATGCAAGGCAAAACAAGAGTATTCATGCAATAAATTAGTGCAGAAGAGCTACTGCGCATTAGCATCATGCAAGTTTATTTTATGCCAGCTTCTCAGGTTAGATTATTCCTGTCCTYCTCAATGCATTTTTTTTCACTAATTCTTGTAACCTCTTCAAATTAAACAGCATCAAATTAGCACACATTCATTAAAATTTGAAACTGAGAGAAGAGGAGGTATTCATGAACTTTAAATTTCTTTTTGTGAAAATCCCATAAGAAGGCTTGCATATTTTTCCAATGCCCTTGAATATCTAATGTCAGCATGTAAAGCTTACTTCTGGTACCTGCAACTTAAAAGTCTATTGCAAAAACCTGTTCAAAACTCATTTTTTCATAGTTTCATTTACCAGTTTCTAATTCAGGTACTTACTTTAAAATGGCACATTTTAAAGAAGGTGACTGAGAAACACTAACTTTGCAATGTTAGTGTTGCACCCATTAACTACATGGGTGGAGACTTTTTTTTTTGGTGGTAACACTCATTATTTATASATCTACAGTTTACTCTCTGAAGAGTTTTTCTAAATTTTATGTTTCTCCCATTAATGTTTTAAGATAAAGTTGAACTATATGTAATATCCAGGTTTTCTTTCTTCTTTGGAAACTAGAAGATGTTATAATATCTCCTCAGTCTGCTAAAAATGTTCAAATCATTTATTTTTCAAATTTTATCAGTTTCCTTTTAGGAGGAAGAGCAGAGCTTGCCTACTCTGCAGTTGAAAGGTGAAGCAAACATCAGTCAGCCTACCAGTCACTCAYGTGAGGCATGGAACAGTGCAGGGGCCCCTTCTCACAACTGTGGCCAGGCTAATTATAGGTGGAAGGCTAGTTCTGTACAACTGCAAGATTAATTTCTTACTATCACAGGGATTATCACAAGGATTTTTAAGGAAAGATATGGCTCAAGATCTGACCTAGATACCTGCTCAATTCATTCACAATTCCAGATCATTTAGATTATTATCAAGGACTTTATTCACATTAGAAAGGGGCTAAAAAAAACACTTATTAGAGTTATAAAGCAATTAGAAATGTTTGGTGCTGTACTCATCCTTACTGAGACAGGATGAAAGCACTGTTTGTATCTGCTTTAGGGACCTGACCGCAAATGCTAGTCAGAAGTCACCAGCTAGATCCATCACCTCAYGCTTCCCCTTTCCCTTCTGAGAGCACACACACATCCACGGGCAGAAAACAGCACTTGCCCAAACACAAGCAGCTCCTGATCCCATTCCCTTCCTGGATGAGAACTTGTTCGTGGAGAATGCACACACACAGAATGGATCCCCCCTTAGACACTCGGCCTGGGCAGCAGCTGGCTCCTTCCTYGCCCTGACGTTCCCTGTTGCTGGCACCTGGGCAGACAAGCCCTGAGGCCCACAGGCCACCTCAGGGGCTGCTGCACAGATCCTCTCATTCTCACTCCRTGGGGTAACTGGCCAAGTTACTCTTCCTGCTATGCAGTTGCTGGCTCTGGACTCTCAGTTGCCTCATGCACAGAAACTCACACAAACAGGTGTCTCCCGTTGCTGGTCCAGACCTATGGCCTTACCAGTAGTGGCCCCTAGATGTCCTGCTCCCTCCAACAGCCAACTCTCACACTCTCTGGTATCTGGCCACCGCAATACCTGGCTCCCAAGAGTCTTATCCTACCAAGTGGGTCCTTGAACTCCGTATTTGCTAGCAGTTCCTCGCTGACACCCGCACACGCTGCATTCACACACTGTGGTCTCACCAGGTGCTGCACSACGGACACGCAGGCCCCTGTGACTGGGGGGCCAACCCCAGTTGCTGAACGTGGACCTTCATGCCCACACTCAGAACAGAGAGCACCTTCACCTAGGAGAACAGAAAGGSAGTTTGATGAGAGAGGACAGGCAGTGGTCAACCAGGGACAGGACAGAGCCAGAAAAGTGTGCTTGCCAGCAGCCTGTTTACACATGGTCCACCTGTCTTGTCACCTGCTCCTTCAGTTTTCCCATGCTTGTTCATCTCCAAATCACTTTCATTCCTCCCTWTCCCCCCTCTTTTGGTCCTTCCCTTAAATATCCTATGGCAAGTCTGGTACAATTCCCAAAGGCTTTTGTCCTGAGTCCCACATGGCCCTAGCCAGCCGCCCACCTCAGGTGCCAGGGCAGGGGGCTCCGGGWATACTGGTTTGGGGTTTCCCTGCCCACCATCACCCCTTTGCATTTGTGGGGGTGAGTCTGTAGTCACATAGCCCAACATTTCCCCACGTGAAAGTGAAGCCAGAGCGGACTGTAGCATCTTCAAGGTACTTCCTAAGGGACTTGGAGACCTGTGTGGATCCAGTTTCCTGAATCTCACAGTCCTGCTCCTGCAGAGGGATCGGTGTAGGCCCAGGTAGTCTCAGACTGGTGAGAATTACCTTAATGTACTCCTCCAAACATACCTCCTGTATGTTTGTGAAGATSAGCTTTTAATCGCACAACCTAATACAAGCCACAGAGYCCTGGCACAGGCTGCCCAGGGAGGCTGTGGAGTCTCCTCCTCTGGAGATCTTCCMAACCYGCCTGGATGCCGCCCTGTGCCCYGTGCTCTGGGAGTCCCTGMTGGAGCAGGGGGTTGGACTAGAGGATCTCTAGAGGCCCCTTCCAAMCTCAACCATTCAGAGATTCTGTGAATTTATGTATGTAAAACAGCATGGATTTCAATATAAAAGAGACTGATGCAATCACCYGTGMCACAGCTGTAAMTGGAAGCAGTGCTCTGCCACACTTCATGCGTTTCCCAATAACACATCTTGCAGCAAGCCCTGAAAGACACTTATCAACCAAAATGCGGGCTGTGAACAGGAGGTAGAACTCTTTCCACTTCACACAAACTGAAGCACCTCTTCTTGTGATGAAGAAGCATGTGATACTTTCACAAGGGAACTGCAATTGACCTGATTTTACTACCTAGTGTTTTTTGTGGTTTCCCAATAGAATTAGAGTAATTGAAACAAAATAATTAAAACCAATTAAAGTAACTAAAAATGAACTTTTAGAAATCCTAGATCTGCTTAAAAAAAAACCTTTAAGTGTACGGATCAGCTGTCRTTACCTGCACAGTACACCATCCGGCTATGCTCCAAGTTCAAGTTTTCTGTGCTTTAATTTTTTTAGAAGGTTAAGAATGCAATACTAAGGGTAACATTAAACTACTAGTTTTGAAAGTGATGGCCTTTCTCAGCAGCATATACGGGAACATCTGCATAGATAAATTGGGCAGCTGAACAGTTTCTGTATGCAAATAAGACAGTCTGCATGTGCAACAAAGCAGCCAGACTGAGTCTGTCTATTCCCACAGTAACTGATCTTCCATATGGAGGTTCATTTTTGCAGAATTGTAGAGCAGCTTTGGTTGCAAGGGCTCTCTGCAGTGCTCTAATCCAACCTTGCGCCTCAACAGGGCTGACTTCAAAGCCAGATCAGGTTGCTTAGAGCTTGTCCAGTTCAGATTTGGAAGCTTCCAAGGATGGAGAATTGACCTCTCTTGGCATCTGTTCCAAACCCATACTACTTTCCTGGTGATTTTTTTTTTCTCCATATCCATAGTGAATTTCTCTTTGTACAATTCGACTGTGGCTAGTTCTGCTTTCACTTGGCACTTCTGAAAAGAGTCTGGTTCTGTGTCCCTTACAGACCTCCTTTAGGTGTGGAGGACCACAGGTCAATCCCCTTCATATGTCCTCCAGAAGTCACCCCTGGTCCTTCCACTTTMTTGAAATCTCTTGTACTGGTGAGTCCAAACTGACCCCAGTACTCTAGCTGTGGTCCCACAAGTAAGAAGGGTATAAGGGAAATAACTAYTCCCTTCACTCAGTTGGCTACAGCCTTTCTAATGCAGCCCTGTGTGCTATCACCTTGCACTGTTGCAAGAGGACTTCACTGTCTGTTCTGCAAAGCTGCTTTTACCCCGTTAGATCTAGCCTCAACGGGCTAGTTTGCTGTAGGTGCAGAACTTCACRTTCACCCTTGCTGTACTCCAGCTCTCTTGTTTCTCCAGAAGGCCTCTGAACAGCATTCTTGTCTTCCATTTATTACCCCTGTTGATGTCATGTGTGAATGTGATGAGGGTGCAGCYCACACTATGATGCAGTTTGCCAGGGAGGATGTAAGACAGTATCTGCCCAATACTGATCCCTGAGAAATGCCATTGGTCACTCAATATTTCCTCTTGAACCACATGCCGAGCAATTTGTCTGCTCTGCATCCTGTAACTCCACAGTTTGGTTCCTTGGATGCTATGGAAGACCCTGTTGAACTTTGGTCAACTCTTGGGCCAAACTCTTCTCAGTGATGACCAGCAATAGGATAAGGGGCAATAGGTGTAAGTTGAAACACAGGCAGTTCCATCTCCATGTGAGGAGGAACTTCTTTCCTGTGAGGGTGCCAGAGCCCTGGCACAGGCTGCCCAGGGAGGCTGTGGAGTCTCCTTCTCTGGAGATCTTCCRMACCCGCCTGGATGCCGCCCTGTGCCCCGTGCTCTGGATGTCCCTGCTGGAACAGGGACGCAACCATTCTGTGATTCTGTGAAGTCAAAGCAGATGACAACCACTTCAGCTCCCAGAGCCAATCAGTTCATGAAAGACAGCATCAGCTTGCCAGGCACAACTTGCCATTCATAAACATATGCTGGATATCCTCCATCACCTTACTGTTTTTCACGTGCCTAGGAATAGCTTCCATGAAGACTTGCATCAAGTTTGCCAAGGACTGAGGCAAGGCTGGCTGCTCTACAGCTCTGTGGACCTTCTTTCTCATCTTTTTTAAAAGATTCAGAGGTGACAATTTCCCTTTTTTTCAGTCATCAGGAGCCTTCCCTGTACACCACATTTTAAAGAAGTCTGAGAGAAAATTTTGCAAGTAAAAACTAAGGTAAAGAAGAAACAATATCTCCCTTCCCCCCCAAAAAAGCATGCCATCTGGCATTCAAGTTATATATATGAATTTGATAGTCCCTGGTGCACTCCAGGAACCTCCCAGCTCATGTCCTGCTATGTTGCTCTTCATGCAGATCTGGAATGGCTGAAAGTCACCATGAAAAATGTAATCAGGTGGCCTCTTCAAAGTCTTCAAATGCTCTTTCATTTCTTGATCAAGTGGTTTGTGGCAAAGTGCTTAACAAATGTCCTCTTTGTCGSCTTCCCCTTAACCCTCACCATAAGCTCTTGAAAGGCCTTATTCTCACTTATCCTGTTCCATTTATGTTCTGCTCATTCAAACCACTTTTTATGSAGAATCTCCAGTTTTTGTTTCCTGCCTGTGGAGCCTGTATCCGTGCAACAGCATCCCAATAGTGCAGGTCATTTCATCATGTCTCCATCATTCCAGGGACACAGTAGTTCTGCTCAGACGTTCTGCTCCTCCTGAGACTCAAGAGCCTTGAAGTCACCTTTGATTCACTCCAGGACTCCTCTGCCACATGTGCCCGTGCAGGTGAGCAGAGTGTAGCAGTCTGACAAACGGGTAGGCCCTCTGCCATCTCTCTGCACCATGCCAGGTACAGGCTCAGGCAAGCAGCAAACTCCCAGAGCAGCAGGTCTGATGGACACATGGATGCATTCTCTGCCCGCACAAGGACATTCCTCGCTGTTACCTATTATTTTCTTTCAGTGGCACCAGCTCCAACAGCTTGGCTAGACTCATCCTCCAACAGACCTTACTCCCTCCATCCTGTTACCCACCCCTGCAGCTCTCCCAGCAAGCACCTGCAGTTGGAGAAAAAGCTTTCTTGCTGCCAGAGGCCACAAGCTTCCAGCTCCGCTGTCACGGCACACGCAGCCCCCTCCCTGCGTAAGCACGGCCTCTGGTCACTCCCTGCTCCCACGCAGGGTAGGCCTCGGGCTCTTGCTCCTGCAGTGACCGCAAAGGGCCTTTGCCCTCCTGCCGGCCCTCCCCAGTGCTACCCAGTCTGCTGCTCCTGGGGGCCCAGTAACCCGACCAGCGCAGCACGTCACCCGCTGCAGCGGGGAGCTGCAGGCCCTCCCTGCGGCCTGAGGTCTGCACAGCCACATCCTGCCCTCACTTTTGTCTGGGCTGAGGTCTCCAGCATGCCAGGTGGTTGGTGACACCATCGTGCCCCATGGCCTGCACCGTGCCACTTCCAGCACTGCCTCTGGCCTCCCTGTTCCCCTCCATCCCCMTATTCCCACAGGGGCACCCTGCTCCCTGCCCGGGCGTCACATAGGAAGCCGAGCCGTGCTCTGCTCCCCGCCACCCAGCGGGCAGCTTCTCAGAGCCTCTCGGTTCTTGCTCGTGGTTCTCCCACGCCATGAACGCCGGGTCCCCGCAGACAGGCTCCTTCCTCGCACCGTGCTCAAGCGGAAGCCTCGCTCACCTGCCTCGTCCCCATTAGATTTCCTGCTCAACGTGCAACCCCTCATGCTGCTGCGGTTCACTCACCTCGCAAGCATCAGGTCACCATCCCTGCACTGCGCCTGCAAAGCTTTGAAAGGGTTTTTGATGAACATTTAAAGGCTTTTGTTCCCCTCACCTGCACAACACACACATCTTGCAAGATGAGAAACCACAATGCTAGGAGCAGTCAACACAGCTCATTCAACAAAGCAAATGTCCCCCAAAGCAGCCTTTTAGTTATCCACTCATGTTTGGGATGAGCTCCATACTTATTCCTGCCCAGTTACTCTGCAATGTTTAAAGATTGCACTAGCAGAATAAAAAAAAAAAAAAAGGGTGGGTGGGAAGTGGCATCCATCTTCTCTTCTTTCCCAACTTAAGGGCTTACTACTGATTTATTGGAGATCTTACTCCTGAAAGACTGATATTCAGATCCACACAGCACTTCGCTCCTGAAGTCATGCGCCTCAAGGCCCAGGACTTGAGCGCTTTTTTGAACAGAAAAGCTTGGGCTTATTTCCCCTCTGAAATAAACTTAAAAATAAGTGATTAGGAAGAAAGCTTTACAGAGAGTTTAAAGCTGTGACCAACTTGAACAGATTATAGATATACTGAAATCACACATTGTGCATGCAAGGACAACTAAATGTACTTTTTTATCTTCTATATTAAAGATACAGCTGTAAACTTTTAGTACCTCAGCACCTATGAAAACAGTGAAAGGACTTGTTTTTTCTCCTTTTTAATAGGGAGAATTTAGAACTGTTCATGATGTGAACTAAGGAACTGGCACTTTCAGTGTTCACTGCAGTTCTCTCGGAGGTTTAAATTTTGGGTAACTCGTTGACCTTGAATATCCAAGTTCCTGTTTTTTTTTTTTTGTTTTTTTTTTTTTGTGGAAATCAAGGACATTCGCACCTCCAATTACTTTTCTCCAATATTGTATTATAGGTAGTCTGTAGGGGATTTTGCTTCAAGATGAATGAGATCACTTGCAAGTCAACTAAAATTGCATCTCAATTAAAATTTCTAGCTTGAAATTCAATTAAAATTTCCTGCTTCTCCAGGCTTACAAGGAAAATGCCAGAAAGCGCCACCAAGGAAGATGCATGCTATGTCTGGAATTTAAGAAATGAACATTAAACACTTCAGTCATCTTGTCAAGATAAAACACCTGCTACTTAGATAAAGCGAAAAATAGAAATTAATTCTATCTATAACAGAGCAGAAATAGCCAGGGATGTTTTCTCTCCTCAAGAGAAGGCTGGGCCTTGTAGAAATTATTGCTTCAAGGACAAAAACTATGCTTAAAACAAAACGGAAAACAAACAGACATCAAAATACAGAAAAAAAAACCCTGTACTTTCTGTCCTTGTCACCTTATCCTTCCACATCAGCTATAAGACTTTTTAAAACCTTCTGAAGAGGTTTTAAAACCATATATATATATAGATATATATAGTCTAAATATGATGTACATTGCTTTGGGAAGCAGTAGGAGACCTACCTAGCAGAAAAAGCTACAGTTTGGCACGGAAGTTTTTTTAGAAGTTTTTTGTTAACCCGGTCTTGTTATAGCATTTTCATCAGTGCAAATGTCCAGCTGTTGCTACAGGCAGAGTGGGAAAAGTAACAGCACGAAAAAAAGAACCCAAATCCCACCACCCCAAATCCCACCACATTAAGGCACCATTTTTATAATTCTTCATCCTTACCACAGCCACATTAGCAGTAGGTAACTGTGAGCAATAGCTTAGTTCTTCAAAATCACTAGTTAAAAAAAAGTTACACCAATTGCACAGGGCATGTGTTCATGAAAGTGTGTTTCTAAGCTGGTCTCGCTGCTACAGAACTGCACAGACCTGACATTACGCAGCTGCTTCCTTCTCTATCCACAGAGATCTGGGAAAAGAAAGAACCAACACAGAGAAATGGCTAAAGAGGGACATTCCCATCTATGAATTGACAACTAAAGTCCTGGTGGTTTGCAATGCATCGGGTCCTTCGGGGATGAACCTAATCTAAGAAATACTGAGCACCATGGTTTCAACCGTACAGCAAATCACACTTTCAAGAAGGTCAAACTTTTCAGTCATGTTTTAGTAACTCAACTGAACTAACACATCAAACAACAAACTGCCAATCRAGAGAGGATTTTGTTTTTCTTCCTCTGCTGACTCATAAACTATCCAGTAACTTAGGCTGATACCTGGAACCCTATAAAGGTTCAAAAAAGACTGAATGAATCAGCATCAAGATTTGTACAGTTCTTTGGGCTTAACAACCCCYGATATGAAACCAAAAAAGGAAAAAAAAAAAGAGAGGGAGAAAAAAAAGTACCCACACAGACCTAAAGAGAAGTCTCAATACCCATAGTGCTGGCTGCATTTCCTAACCCTTAACATTTTCAGTTCAAGGAGTCTCAAAAACACAGTTTAGCCAGCAGAGTAGCTTTATTTTACAATTTGAACTACTATATACAACTGAGTAAAAGCCCACAGGATAAACAGTATGGACACTTGCAACTTTTTGGTGTTTGCTTAAATTAGAGCCCAAGTGCAAGGTCTCCAATTAACCCCCAAGGTTACAACACTTTGCTGTTAACAAAAGTTATGTTAACACTTAAAATATCTAATCAGTTATTCAAAAGGCCACATCTTCAAATGCAGATAGGTATCATTTAATAAAGGTATCTTCTTTTGGTATAATAAACTGCCACAAACCATACAGCTAACAGATAATGGAACACTGTGTTTTCCCAGAGAYATGTAAAAAGCAGACAGGGCTCTCTACTGTTTCATCCACCTTAGAAATGTAATGTCATGAACACAAAGCTTCTCAAATGCTCATAATAGAAACACTCTTCAGACACACTGTTGCTCTTAAAAATCAAAACAAAAACTTGCACGTATCTCGAGGCACAGGTTCTCTCACACTTAAAGGATTCTATACACCAGGTGTGCCACATGTTACAGGATCTTCACTATTTGACGTCTAGGGCGCATCCACTTTGGGGGTGAGAAAAAAAAAAGTCTCTCCTCTGTGTTCTGCTGCTACAATATGGCACAAAGTAAATAAAAAAACCACCATGACTAAAACTTCATTGCTTTTTGCTGGCTATTTTGGGGGGCACATAAATAAAAGGCACGCTTTTGCTCTCCCCTTGCAAATGATCTAAGTACTGTACAAGACAGCTTTCCAGCACCGCTCCAGGCCTGCTGGCCCAGTGCAAAAAAGCTCTAAGTCTGCATCCAACACTAGCAGCAGCTCTTGTATATGCTTAACCAATGGCTTTAGTTTCGCATACTGCTTCTGAGATGGACATGGTGTGGTGAGAGGCTAACAGTTTTCTTGAAACAAGATTACAAAGTCTAAAAAAGCAATTAAGTCATTTCTATTCACTTACATGTGTATTTTCAGAAAGTGCTCATTTTGAAGTCTTGTTTCAGTATTACAAATGTCCATGACCTACATATTATGGCAGCGCCATGCACAACAGTATCGTTAGGAGCTGTCAATGTTTCCACTGCTGACCCTGTTTTTCAAGAGCATAATGAAGATAGAAAAAAGTTGCTCTTAGCKAGAATTTAGTGTGTACAGTGTCTTCAGTGGGCTATTTTTTACTATTTGGATTTTAATCTGTACTGTAGTCAGTCTGAAAACCAGAAGGTTAGTGGTTTCACACTTTCTGGCGCTCGTTCGCTTATTTTTACGTAACAAGGATTTTAAAGAATGAAAGTGAGCCGATAGCAAAGAGCTCTCAATAATAAAAGCTCCACAAACCGTCAGCTAAATCATCTTGGGTCTTTGTCCTGTCTTCAATGCTGTGCATTAATGACTCATGGATCCTTACACAATTACGTCTTACAATTTAGCAACTGTTAACCTTGACAAAACGATGAAACATAAAAACAGTTTAGGTCTTAACACCAATGGTCTGACAAACATATTTAAACAAGAATATTCAGAGTTAAGACTTATATGAAATTCAGCTCCTCTGAATAGATTTGTGAGTTTAGATGCTCTCAACTTGATATGCCTTTAAAAAGAAGAAGTCTTTCAGAAAATTCTGAAAAACAGCAGTTTCAAGTATGTCTGGAGCAATTAAGTACTCTGGTTAGATTTTCCATAAATTATGCAATCCATGCTGTCCCAACAAAACTGAGTTAACGCAAGTGTAAGCYGAAGCACTACCTCTGAAGGTTCTTGCTTTGGTTATCTTTAAAAAAAAATGCAGACTGTTACAATAACAGTGTAAGTTTGTAATAAAGTCACATGCTTCTGGGTAGATGTTCTCTTATAGACTGGATTATTATGCCCACTGCCAGCAGCAGGCATTCTGCTGGGAAAATCCAACTCCTGGTGTGAAAAGTTTGGCTGAATCAAACAAAAAAMTTATTCTGATATTAGATGCAAATAGGAACCCATGGTTTCATTTAGGTCGCGTGAAGAATATTTGAAAGCCCTCTCCACTGACAGTCTTTTTGAAACACAAGGCACAAATAGGGAGTGGACATTCCAGCAAAAAATGATTGTCTGAAATAAACAGTCCACAAGAGTCTTCCAATCCAACACAATGGGACATTTTTTCCATCCAGCCCTATGCGACATCTTCTAGATAATCTGCAGCATCACTTAACTGAGAAATGGTAAGGTCTTGCGTGATGTCTTCAAGCTGGAAGATAAAGGAAATTATGAATGAAATGAAATTCAGAAGTCWTACATTGAAACAGTAAGTATTGCTCTCCTCAGCCTTACAAAAAGCACCCCATCCTTTTGGGCTTAAAGCCTTATCTTTCAGAGGGATGGCAGCTCCTTCAGGAAAGGATTAGACAGGTCTTCAGATACAGGATGAGACATTCATGTGTTGAACACTAAACCACTCTCCAACACATTGCATATGCCTAGAAACAGATGGCAGACTGTTTTACTGAGCAATTCTTGTATTTTCAATTCTGAGTGTAAAAAAGCAGAATACAAATAGTACAATTCTAGCATCTAAGGAACTTATGACAAAGGCATACAGAAAGCTTACAGAAATTAGTATTAGAATATATATAAAATTTTAAGAATCATACTTTATCACTGGTATTCAAGTCTTCTGTTTCCACAGAAATTTCATCTATTTCTTCACCAATACTGATATCACTTTTTTCTGAGCGATGACTAGTACTAATGAGAAAGAAAAGCATAAAGGTAGAAAAAGGACTTTATTTTCAAACATAAAAGAATATTTCATATATTTATATTGGGCATTGGATGCGACTAGCTAGCAAGTTAAATATTAAGTAATTTTTGAAAAAGTCCACAACAAACAAGGATCTTTTACACAGATAAAGCCATGATCAAAATACTTATGATCAAAATACTTATGATCAAAATACTTATGATCAATTCTCAAGTCTGCAGAACAAATGCATTGTAAGGACAAGGCTCCTCAATATTTTATTACTGATTTATTGTTTTGAATAATCCAGCATAGATAACATCTACTGTCTAATAGCATTAAATAAACATTTAAACACTATTTACTATATGCTTCACAGAAAAAACAAAACAAAACAAAACAACACTTCCTTAAAAGGGCAACAACTTTACAGCATCTTACAATTAATACTATTTTAAGAAACTCACTACTACCTATGCAAAAACAATCTGTTGTTTTAATGGTAACTATTTGTACAAAAAAAACCACAAGTTTAAAGGAGTCTGGAGATGCAGAAGCTAAAATACTATGAAATAACTTGAGACATATGTTTCAGTATATGCTAATTATCTAAAAGCACTGTATTGCAATATTATTCATCTCTTACCTGTTGAAGTCATCAGCATACTCATCTTCATCTCCATTTCCTAAATAATTTTAAAGACGTGTTAAATCAGGCAAGTTTTCTCTTTAAAATCTGTTCCTGCACCACAATATAGAGTTTGATGGATAGCAATAGCTGGCAGGAGATTGAATTTATGATTGATATTAGTTCATCTCCATCTCTATTGCATAGCTAAAATGCTTTGAAATTCAACATATACTTTTAGTAGGTGGATTSCATTGCTAAAGACAAGGTTTAAATACTTGGCAGCTCTATTTTGAGACAAGAGTTAAAAATATGGGTGCCTATTTGTGCTTAGTAGTTACTTGCCTAATTCTAAAGATCCGAGTTTTGCATTCACTAAGCGCAGGTCTTTCAAAACAGAGTTTCTATTCAAATCTGTAACAAAACAMAAAGTATTCACAGCACAAAATTAGCTCAAGATTCGTTGAAAGTAAGACCCTACCTAACCATACCAATCAACCATTTATAACAAATATTCTTTCATAACAACCTTACATAATGTTTAATTATACTCTCATAATATTTTATTCCATCTTCAGGTCTAAACTTGCTAATACTGCAAGTATTTAAAGACATAAGTAAGGATATATAGGATCAGATTTTATAACATAGTAGTAAATATCCCTGAAGAACTTGCACAAAAAACRCAGGTTAATAATAAAAAAGACTAAGTTAACTTCATTTAAAAGAATAAACAGTAAAATTTTTGCTTCGCTGGAAAAAAATAGATATTTGATACTCCAAAACATAAGATACACCAGTGCATTTTTCACTATCACAAAGCACACACCAACCATAAGGGGGCCCAACACAGGCTACCTAGTCACAGTTATATCTGAGTGTGTAGCTCATTCCCTGCATTGGTCTAATTATATATGTGAACTCACCATCAGGGTCCTTTAGCAAAGGGGCGCTGGTCAGGGAGCTCCCACCGCTTTTTAAAGGTGGTGCATCAGAAAGAGATGCTAAACCTCCTGCTTTACTGGATTCCGTTTTCCTAAAACAAACCGACAAATAATACTCTACAGATCTTCAAAATAGAGAATAATTTTCTTTCCTATTATTCATAAGACTGTCGTGAAACTAGACAGCATTTTTTTCAGTAATAGAAGCAAGGAAAAAGGACTATTCATCCTGCAGTCTACAAAAATAACAGGTTGCTTGCTGGCCAAAGTGTGAAGCAAGACATTCAATGAGAAATTCATCTATGCAAAGACTTCTGTCAGCCTTCTTTCAGACAGGGCTCCTGCATCTTCCTCATCACCATTTCTTTTGAAATTAGTGGCTTCTTATCATCTACACTTGTAGATGGAGCCAAAAGAAGATTCAGACATAATTAAATTAAGCTAGTTTGTTTTACAATTAAAAGACTTCATGTGACAAACCTATTAACTCTAAGAACCTTCAGTCCATGCAATGAAAATACCTCTCAAAATTATAGCAAGATGGATCTCATCACCATCTATTAAAAGTTCACTTGGTTGCCATCCATTCCCTTCACACATTTGAAATGTCAAGCTCAAATATTACTTGCAAATAATGGATAAAGAAGCACTATCAAAAAGAAGTTCTATTAATAAGGAGAGGRAAAAAAAAGATCAACATCTGCACAATCAGTATTACCAGAACTACTGAAGTAGTGTAGCACTAGCACAAGTTTACATTTCTCTGCCTATCAGGATAGCTGCGGGGAAAAAAAAAGGACGTAAGAGGAGCTACTGTTGGATTGATTTTATTTTTTTCTGCAATTTCTTGTGGTAATCTATACTAAATTGGAGCAATCCTTATATTACTTGAGCACAGCAAAAGAAGATGATGAAATGATGTTTCAGCTTTTCTCAGCAGAGATACCCTGGATAAACTTCAAGAGATTTTTGAGTTATTGTAACAGAGCAGCTGCTGCTGCTGCACYGCACAGTTCTGCTATCCAGCTACGGTGCAGCTCAACCTCACAGCTTCTTCTTTCAAGTGGTATTTGTCAGTCCTCACCACGCCCCACAGAACAGGAATAAAATAAACAAAAAAAAAAACATTCTGCAGAAACCTCTGCAAAATTGACAAAAGCAGAAAGAATAATACTTTGCTGCAAAGCTGCCCACAGAAGGTGCTGCAATGTGAAGTGGCAAATCTCACATGTGAGGCAACGCTTTCCTCGTGCTCATGTCTATGAAGCCAGTACATGCATGTGTCATAGTGAAGTTTGGGGTTTTTTTGTGCTCCCAACAAAATCACACATATATCTAATGCTCCTTCCCTCACATTTTTCCTCTCTTTAGAGCTGACTACAAGGGCAGCTTCACTGTGGAAAAGCAGCACAGGGGTGTGTGCACCTCAGACATGTTCTTTCCACCAAAGAACAGGCYGGGAACACGATACATTTCACATGGTGCCCTGCAAAGAGAGGCACGTTTGTCACTCATGGCGCACAGTAACCRCAGTACCCAGGGAACTTACCAGCCGTAAGTTCTTTCTGGTTTGGGTATGGGATCATCAAAAAAAGAATCTCCCTCTGCATCATCCTCATCCACACCCAGATCGTTTTTTTCTTTGGTATTTAAGTCTTTGTTTTGTAGTTGAGGATCTAACTTGGTTTCATTAGGCAGAAAATGGATGCTACTTTTGGTGGCGTCCCCCGACGAGACACTTGTGTCGCTTTGAGTGGTTTCAGCAACCTTGAACAAATACAGAAAAACACTAACTGAAAAGAAAGTAATTTCTCTTAAATAACTCACATACACTGTTTTTTTTAAAAATACTCTAAGCAGCATTATATATATATATACACACACGTACAGAGCATATATTTACACAGATATATGCATATACACATATGCATACCACATCATTTTTTTTTAAAGTTAGCATTTCAATTTTATTAGCATGTACTAATCAGGAATTACATAACAGAAAATCATTTTGTCACCTGAAAAAAATAAATATTCTCTGTTGTTGCTATCATTTTTTGAAAGTTGTTGTGTTGAACCTCTGCATAACTGTGTTAGATATCATCTCTATTATAAAAATAGCCAGTTTTGAAGGATGTAGATCAAAGAATTAACATATAAACTCTGATTCTTGCCTCCTATAYATTCTACAAAATGGAAGTTAAATGACGTGTGGAATGTATTAACAACACTATTTAGTAGTGTGACTTCTCTATAAACAAATCTTGTCGCTTAAGTGAGTCACTAACACATTCAATGTGCTTTCAAAAATATCTTCAATGTCAGGGGAAGAGATAACACTATTGCATTTTCAGTAGGAATGCAATTACAAATTGCATATGTGAGAAGGTTTAGAATGGACTCTGTCACACAGAATCAAGCAGTGGTTTGGCACTGTTTGTTTGTGCTTTTTGATAGACCTGTTGCTTCTGTGAATGAAAATCACACCTCAGTGGGAATCCCTGCAATATAACATAAGGTTCTAAGTGGTGAGCATCAGAGGACTGCAATTAGTTCCACTTTTTGCCCTCCAAACACTACAAACAAATCATATAAATAGGATATTTGAAAAAGTAGTTAGCTTTCAGTCTGCGCAACATGCTGATAGCCCTGGCCCACAGATGCTTGAAAGCACAATTCTATACATTGACCTTATGATCAAGTAACATATCTGAAGTTATACAAGTCGTATCTGTATAAAACACTGTGGCCCTAGTAAGAACATTTCGCTAATCAATTTGCTGTGAYAAAATGGATTTCTTTTTTCTTTTTGGAACACCAGCTTATTGCTAACTAAACAAACAGTAAGAAAATATCTTCTTCCACAGTTTAAAACTAAGTCAAAGATTTCACAAAAACATTTTTGTGCATCAAGAATAGCAGCATTTTTGASAGAAAACCAACAATAGCACTGATTAATCAATGCAGCCAATATACAATGATAGCCAACACTGGACACATCAATGTTTTTCTTTATCAGTCATCATCTTTTGTTCTAAAGACCAAAGGAAGATTTTCAAACCATAGGCCATAGAAGTTGAGAGGCCTCCCAACATCATCTTACCTCAGTCACGAGCCATAGAACCATATTTAATTGCTGACAGCAACTTGTTTTTTCCATAGAAAGAAAGTGTTTATAAATTTCACAGTATTTTAACTCCCCACCCTAAAAGAATAGAACTGTTGCCAGTAAATGCTCAGGGCTGTGCTGACAGGCTGCCTAGTGCAGCCCTGCCGAGACACTGCTGCTCTGTCCCGGGCCCTGGAAGGAGCGAGCTGCTGCTATCCCCTGAGAAGCTGGGGGCCAAGTTCATCTTAAAGCTGTGCTCATGTAAAATGCCAACTTGCCAACTGTAGCCATTGCTTAACCATGGCCAAGGGGTCAAAGAAAAACATGCCTACCCTGCCTCTCAGCCTGGTGCTGTTAATAAGGCAAGTGAAAGTGTGGTTTCACACATGCACTTAGAGAAATATAACTATGCAGCTCTCAAGAGCTGTGGTCTTGGTCTCTCCTGCCTGCTCCCTTCTACATTGCATGCGTTGCTTGCAGAGCCACGGCAGAAGCCAACTTAGCTCACAGACTTGCTGGAAAACTGCCAGAGTGTCTCAAGTTTCATTCAGAAAGTCTGTCCTGTTCAGATAACTCATGCCAGTCAGGACCAGCTGTATATTCCTCCTCCTCTGTTATTTTTAGCATAAGTCTATTACATGGACAGAAATATTTTACTGAATCCTCCATGAATATGTATTATGAAAAGGATTTTGACGATGTATTCATCTATTTAAACATGTAACAGAATTTAGGTCTTCTGGGTAGAAAGAGTATAAATCCCAACTTAACATTGCTTGCTGGAAACTGCATTCTACCTAGAAATTCATCACAAGATCCTAACGGGAAGTGGGACGTAACTGGAAGTGTTCTCATGGCCATATCACCTGCAGCTGCAGCTGCATGCCAGTAATGCAGCTCCTAAGGGTCGTGCTCTGGCTATGCCCAACATTCTCCTTGAAGAGGAAATATGATGAATGATGAATGACCTCTCACCGTACGTGACGCTTCCGTCTCAGAAGATGCTTCCTATTGAGCAATTTTGAGCAAAGAGACAAAGCTCTGAATTGCCTTCTTGAAGGCTGTCTGGCCAAGTGCAACCACTGACAAATGGATAGAAGTTTTTTCTCAACTGCATTGCAAAAAAGCTTAATGAAGCACAGGCACACAAGAATAAAATTCTTAGGAGACATCAGAGGTTTGCCCAGCTTGAGACACACACATACACACAAAAGTCAAACTACACTGAATTCATGAACCTTTGAAACTACTTTTTTTCCCCTCCCCTAACCAAATTCTTATTTGTTAGGAGAAGCCATGTAGCAAACACCTAATTCTTCTCTCCCTAATATACCTACTCCAAATTAAGTTATTCAAACCTGACCATGAAAGGCAGAATATGCAAGGGAGCTTGGAAAGCCTATGGTCTCTAAATTGTACTTAGCTAATCCAGCACCCTATTAAGAGAGAAGTATGAGCCCAGCTACATCCATTCAGGCAAAAGTATTACTAACATTGACCTTTAATTAATATTAGCATTGAGATGTTTTAAAAGTGTGTTGCCAACCAAGTGTTTTTCCCCAAAGCAGAGTTTAAGGGGTTAGAATATTCACTTGAAGGTCAGTTGTTACAGAAATACCAGCTGCCTACAGTACATTACCATGCTCCGTAATTACTGAAGTAACTTAACTTGAAATCAAATTTCCTTTTCTAGTTGCGTCATTCTCAGATCACAGACTGGTTGAGGTTGAAAGGGACCTCTAGAGATCATCCAGTCCAAATTGTGGGCTGAAAATCAAGCTGTCTTTTTTTTTTTTAATCCTTATGACTCCCTCTCCCAAAGGAGCCAGCTTAAAAAAAAAAAAAAAAAAAAAAAAGAGCCAGCTAACAACCAGCCCAATCCAATACTATTTTTCTCAGCTTTTATTAGTGATTTAGGAAGCTTTCAAGTTATTTCCAATAACATAAAAAAGAGATATTAAAACATTTGATGTTGTCAAATTAGATTAATAATTTGAACAAACTTTAGCACTCCGATCACTTTTTGCTGGAGGTGGTGAGTAGTCAGCATCTTATGGAAAAGAGTCCATTATGTCCTTTTCTGTGCCCCACATTTCCTAATAACTCCTAAACCTGTTCATCAGTTCCAGGCTAAATAATGGGGTATTGGAGGTCTGGAGGATATTACCTCCTACAGACTTCGTGTAGGCAGGAAATGATTGAAATTACACATTTTATTTTTCTTTAAATCAACATGTATTTCCTGAACATTAGCATAATTTTACGGTTGTACAACACCCCCTTCTGGCCTCCTCTCCTGTTGAGTTCTGAACACAGGACACCTAGACAGTTACATAAATATACAAGTACACAAAAAAAGTTGGCAAGTACTTAATAAGCATGGTAGTGATAAGCATGCCAAATCCTATTCTATCATTTTATTTTATCATGAAAAAAAAATCATGTTTTAAACAAGCACAGAATTTCTAATCTCTCTCTCTCTTTTTTTTTTTTTTTTTTTTTTTTTTTTTTTAATTTGGATAGCCAGAAATGCATTTAAAAAAAAATCTTCAAACTGGTAGAAATAGCTAATTAGTTTCTTGATATGAACCCTGGGTAGGCATTTTTACTCAATATGCTAGCATTTTTCTCATTTTTGCTCAGACTTTTTTTTTTTTTTTTTGCTATTTGGCTGCAATGACAAAACTCACCCTACTCCAGTAAAATGCAAATAACTGAGAAAGTTATTTAATTAGGACAATCTTTTACAGTCGACTTATACTGGATACTGCATCCAGTATAGTCGGATTGGTGTATCCACTACATTACTAGGATGAATTTTTCATAGCAGCCCATTTATTAGGGTGAAAGTCTGTCTTCTGTTATACCTGATAGACAAGAAAGGGAAAAGAAAATGCAGAAAACCAAAACCCAGCAACATGCATTTCACCTGCTTTGATGTAGAAAAGTAGTTAAACTGCAACTACAGACATGCAAAAAGAGTGCCTCCTATCAATCAACTTTTTCAAATAAAGCAATTTTAAATTCACTGTATTTTTCAACATGGAGTTTGATTATAAAGTTTTGCTAAAGCTGCAGTGGACTTAAACAAGATGTTCCAACTGAACAACTTCTGCTATCRGAGCATCTCAATCCTTCCTGTCAATCCTTTCCTGTGAAAGCTGCTCATTTCTTTAATCTGCTGTGAACCAGAATTCACTGTATTATTGTCTGTTTAAGCTTAGCTTTATTTTACCATACAGAAAATAACTCTAAGTTCCTATTAGCTTGTAGTAGTTATGGGAGGAATCAACTGTTATACAGTATGATTCTCAAAAGAGTTGTATATAAAACACAGAACATAATCCAGGAAGTTAAAACATTACTTAAATTTTTCAATATTGTATTCCTGGAAGTTGGAATAAAAACAAAGTTAAATCAAGTTTTAGCACATCTAAATCATGAAGGAAAACCATCTTAATAAAGGAGAAGCAAGCAGTCTAACTTGGGATGAACACAGACTTTTATAATAGCTACAAGTTTTTCCAGCATTAAATGCAAAGAACGTTTCTCATCACTTCAGCCAAATATATATAAATTTATACCAGTCTCAGTAATTACTAACAGCATCTTACCAGGAGCACACAAAAATACCAATGTTCTGCCTATGAATCACCATCTGCATCCAACTTTTCATAAATACGCTGAACTACTCAAGTCAACTTTCATAAGTTCATATTAGAACAATAAAAGATGTTTATAAAATTCAAACTATTTATAAAAGAGAGCCTACAGTTTCATGTGTAAAAAACACTGCACACACATTATGGCTTCTACTTCCATAATTAAAAAAATCCCTAAAAATATACATCATAGCTACAGCAAAACAACGTTAGAGCTTAAGCATACACATTTAAAACACTAATTTATATGAAAAAAACAAACTACTATTTAGACTTAGCCTGTTCCTGGTAACAAGTTTCCAAATATTTGGCTAAAAAGTATGCACCTCAAACCAGTTGAGAATAAGGACTGAAAGCAATTGTTGCTAAGCAAATGGCTTCACATCTGCAGTTCCCTCAGAGCTGGATCTTTCCAATGACACTACCTAGCTTTCTCATGCTGGAAAGCAGCCTTACCTTACTCGGTACAGGCTGTGAACCTGATCTTCCATCAGATGATCTTGATGAAGGGCACACACCATCACTTAGAACTGCAGCCACCTAAAAGGTTTCACAAAAGCACTGAATAAAAGTACACAGAATTGGAGCATAACACCATTCGATAAAAAACAAAATGATCATTCCTGCACAGGCAACATGCAAACTGTGACACTGTGCTGCTACATTTAGGAAGTCTTTGATAACTACTTTTGAAATTAAACTTTGGCTGAAGTATCATATACAACTTACAAGGGCTGGATTTGCTTTAAAATCACAGTCACGACAGAGGTTAATCAAACGTTATTTGATGAATAAAAGCAGCCGTGGTCACTAACTGCAGCTGTGGTCACTGCCTTCCAGCTTTGTGACCTAGCATGCTAAAGGCTTTCCTATTATACTAATCTACTTTTATTGCAAAGATTTGAAACAATTTAATACAATAGCTCAAATGTTCATAGTCTCCATATTTTACATCAAAAGCTATCTTATATTCTGTAAATATTAGAGCATCTTATTATTCAAAAAAATGAAATGCAAGAGATGACAAAGAACAAAATTATATTTATGAAGAAAAATTAAAAATATGAATAAAGAAAGGAATTCCACATCTTAACAGTACTCACTTCTCCAGTGCCTGAAATCTTTTTCTGCTGACATTTTCTAACAACCTCCAACAATAGGGGACCACCCACAGTACCTTCTGCTTCTAGAATTCCCAAATCTCGAGCTAAGTTTTCTCGACCATCAAGGCCATTGAGCTAGGAAAAAACAAACAAACAAACCCATAGAAATAACTATCAGAAAACACAATATATTTTGTAATAAAATATCTAAAGTTTTTTGATTTTATTTAATACTATAACAATCTAAAAATAATTAAGATTTACTGTCGTGTGTGGAATAAAGTATTAACGGCTTCTCGCATCATTTAGTCCTACATACATGAATTTATCATAATTATCCAAGGTTCTTTTAAATATACAAGTACTCATCATGACCATGTTTTAGTATTTAAAGATTTACATTATCCAATTATCTCAGCCTACAACATTTAAAAGTGAATCTTTTAATCTTTATCAAAGGATAAAAAATATATGGGATTATATAAATTTAAGTCCCGCAAAAGAAACACGAGCTTCTGAAAAACAGTAAAGTCCATTCATAGACCGTATTTCTTAATTGTTTTAATCCATGCTCAATGGATTTCCCTGGTCATTTTTTAAAATTGAAGATCAATATCCAAACCAAATGAAAATACATAAAAATGTTCAAATAAGCAGTCAATTGATTTAACAGAGTTGGATTTTTAACAAGTTAAATTATTTAAACTGACTAAGAATAAAAAAAAGAACATTCAACTGGCAAAGAGACTTTCAGTTAAATGAAACAGATTCTTTCTAATCAAAAGGTTAACAGGAAAATTTTCACAAGGTAAAAAGAGAAAAGCGCACACATCCTTTTATGAAAAAAACACTAATATAATAATATCAATACCATAAGCCTAAAAGAAATTGCATTTGTCATATGTACTTGTATTTTTTTGCAAGTGATTTTTTTGCAAGAATACTCATTGACATTATTTCAGTCTTTGTTCAACAATAACCTAATAACATCACACAGTAAAATTATTAGTTAAAAAAAAGCAGCAAGCTGCAGGTGTTTCCATTTTTTTGTCTTATAGAGACCATTTATGATTTCACAAAACGTAAATTTCATTCAAATTTGACATTTTTTCAAGCAGTCATTTTTGAAAAGGCAATAATCATTCATACTGGCACATTTTCCGGGAGAATGTCTCTCTATTGCAATGTGTACCATTTACAAACCGAATACCAAAGATCATGTAGAATAAACGCAAGTAGCTTAAAAGCAAAACAAAAATAGTTCTGTAATCATTGTCATCCACTGCAAACAATCAGTCTAGTGTACAGTGAAAACAGCAACTTTCTTACTGTGCTTGATTCCGGCTGAAAAACAGCCAATGTAAAATCGAGATTGAAATAACGTAGAAATTCTGCAACAAGGCCAGCTACCAAGCGACCTAGAAAGGAAATGGGAAAAGTAAATACATACTGGGCAGAATCTAGTCTTACCTCAAAGATCTAACGTTTATGTGGTTGCAGCTTGCTAAACATCTAAGTGATGTTTGTAGGAGTGTGTRCTTCAGGGTGCACATCTACACTGAACCAAAATGCTTCCCAGCTGCAAGTTCACACTAGTCCAGTTAATGATTTGTGTACCTTTCCTAACTCAGATCAGCAAACTGCCAAACATAAATTAAAGCCATCAAATGTAAATTATTTAATCCGGGAATATTTCAGGAGCAACAATTGAGGTTGCTAAAAAAATAAATAATTTTTTTTTAAAAAGGCTTTTTTTTCAATAATTACTGATCTATTTTAAAATATTTCAACATCTATCCTATGCTTGCTTTCAGTTTACAATCTCTTTTCATAGCTTATTGTTTCTGTTGGTCTAGAATGGGTTTACTGAGCACAATCATAATTCATCATCAAATGCTTTAGTTATAGCATTCGATTTAGATGATTAGTTTAGCTAGTCCTCTTAGTTACAAACATAGCAATTTCATCCGTATCAACTACAAAAATCTACAACACCTATTCTGAAAGATGTAACATTTATTTGACAGGAACAGGAGCACAGTTTAGGTCATGAGAACTGTAATGCTAATACAATATTCAAAGGTTTAATTCTCTCATCTCTTTTTTCTTTATTCTTGAGGGATGGAATAAACAAGAAAGTGCTTACCATCCTTTGTACTCAAGAAGTTTTTCAAGCTTTCATTCACAAGAGGTGTTTTGTTCTGTTTAAAAAAAAAAAAAAAAGAAAGAAAAGGTAGATAACCCTTATAGCATAAAGAAATAATAATAATTTAAAAAAGAAAAAAAAAAACACTGCAAAGGATTCTATTTGATCCCTGACATGTAATTCACTTCAGCTAAGATTTACCTTTGTGTTAACTCTACTACCTATAATTAAAAGCTGCAGAGTGACATATTTATAGGGGCAAACTGAGACTGTCTCAGTATTTCTATTGTCAAAGCTGCAGAGCTAGAAGATTTGTACTCAAATTCTTGACAGCATCCTGRATTAAAAAAAATAAACTATGCAGTTAATTTGCCAAACTACTCTAGTCAGGTTTATTTTAGAAAACTTGATCCTCTTTTCTTTAAATAAGTGTGGACAAAGTGTGGACTATGCAAATTAGCAGACAGGGTGGACTATACAAATTAGCAGCTCTCATATTAGTACTAATCTTCTATTGATTAAAAGAACTTCCACAATATTATGAAACTGTTTTTCCTCCCTTATTAGATTTGTCAGTTTTCCATTCTCTCACTTTTCCCTGTAGAGGCACAGCTAGCTAAGTGCCACCAAGAAGCTGGGAGAAGCAGGGGCGAGGGAAACAAAATTAGCACCAAGATCGCACAGCAGTACTGTTATTTAATCATGGTATCATATACATTCAAAGTTGGCATATTGTCACAACATCCATATGTAGGTCATCACTACAACTTAACAGATACTTATAAAAAAATATGCTAAAGGCATGAGCATACTTGACAAGCCCCTCCCCTGCCCTGGATATACTTCTTGAAACAAGCCACTGTAATATTTTTTATTTCAAAATTCTTTAATCTGTTTTGGTAAGATTTTGATCTATCAACTGGAAATATTTTTAAAAAAATTTTTGGAGAAAATAAATATATTTGATTATTCTGATCAATTGGATAGAAGCCATATATAAAAATCTCAGAAACAGTTACCTAGATCCACGGCTTTAAAAGGCTGGTAACAATTCCTATTTTCTATCATTCTAAATATGAGAAAACCTCACTACAAA
Organism: Nothoprocta perdicaria; assembly: GCF_003342845.1. Classification (NCBI taxonomy): domain Eukaryota; kingdom Metazoa; phylum Chordata; class Aves; order Tinamiformes; family Tinamidae; genus Nothoprocta; species Nothoprocta perdicaria. Next base: position 673,059 of record NW_020455621.1, read on the forward strand.
AAGCGCTATGTCTTACACAGCAATAATACATCATGACTATTATTTTTTACACAAAGCACTGACAAGAAGCTGAAACKGAAAAACACTTTCTTACCTCTACTTTCTCCTGCTCTTCTAGCGCCAAAAAAACAGCTGCTCGCAGCTCTGCCTGCCAAATAAAGGTTTCCATAAGCACAAATTCCAGCAGAATGCAAACTGCCAGCAAACAGCTTAATTGCCATTTCTTTCTCTTGTTTCTCTTCAAGCAACACGGCACTGACTGGAGAGCAAATAGGACATTTAAAACTACAACATGACTGGGGACATTTAAAACAGGCAACATGACTGGGGGCTGAAAAAAGAAGAACTTTCAGCCTGAAAAGCAATAAATAGGAGGAAAAAAACAAGCCTGAGGTATATAAAGCTTACTGCATTATTACTGCACTCACAGAAAGATACCAAGCTACCTATGTTGTCTCTTTTTTGTTTCCTAGAGCTGGAAATACAGTTCTTGAAGGCCATTTTGAAACTGCTACCCTTCAAACTCCTACCCTYCATTTACAATTCTTTGAGGAATTATATACAAATAGCATATGATAATACTTCAAAAATATATTAAAATATACAAATTACTATAATTTCTTGTCAGATCACAGAATCACAGAATCGTTAAGGTTGGAAGGGACCTCTAGAGATCATCTAGTCCAACCTTCCTGCTCAAGTAGGCACGATCATACTTGAAGAAACACAATTTCACATGGAAAAGACAGCAGAGTTCAAAGCACTTGAATAWTCTGTAATGATGTTTTACCTAACAGCTTTGTATATCTTAATTTCAAGAATTCTATTTCTTCTAAGGCGTTTTGAATATTTCAAGTTAAGACTCGTCATCCTTCTTCTAAGCTTCAGTGTCKCTCCTTCTTTCACTGAGCATTCCAAATGGACAACATACATTATATTTGACGAAGAAACCGGCCACTTGAAACAACACCTAGATAGACAAATTCTGGCCAGGGGATGGATACACTGTAGCAGTGAACTATAAAAGTCAGCACTAGTGTGTATACTAGTTTTCCCAAGACTAAACAAGGAACTAGAATGTTTTTATAGAAAGTATAATACGCATTAATAAGCTTTAAAGACTGTTTGAAGAGTACTCAAATTTCCTCATGTATATTAGGAAAAATAACTAAGCTTGTATTGCCCTATAACTGTTCCACAAAATAATCAAAAAATAAAACAAAACAAAAAAAACCCCACACTATTCAGAGAAGAAACAAACAAAAACCCTATTTTTTTCTTCTTTTTTAACAGAAGACTTGTCTTAGAATAGCTTTTTTTAAAAAAACACATAATAAAAGATTTCTCAGAGCAAGTAAAAATTTATTACAATTGTACACTATTACACAGCAGTTCAATTTTGCTGGGGGTAYAGCATTCAATCAGCAAACTGTTATATGCTGTTAATACAAATATTATTAATATTACTCTCACAAAATTAATTTATCATTAACTTCGATACCACCATCTAACAACTTTGATTTAATGGATTTTCTTTCAGTAAGAAAAACTTTAAATGATTACAAAACTAGCTTTTCCATCGATGCCACCAAAGTTCAATACACTTACGCAAGAGAGGAAGAAGATTAAACCAAGCAGTAGCTGCCATCCTGGAATGCAAAGTCTGACCTGTCTGAGATGTTGGAGCAATATCATAGTTGACATTCACTGAGACATTTTGCCTCATTTGTCTCCTCCACCTCTCCAGATCCCAACCCAGTGGCATTTAAATGCAGACTGAAATACAGTCTTTCCCTTTTTTATCTGTCTGATGGCTGGATGACAATTTTTCCCAGATGTTGCCATTCCCCATGATTAGTGGGTTCTCTTTGGATGTCTATTCTTGTCAGGACTTTATTAGCAAAAGACAACACTACTGATACCTACTGCAGTATCTAGAACACCAYCCTGCAGCCTGTCCCTGGGTATCAGCTCTCCACTTGGTCCTTCAACCCTGTGTGCATCATGATGAATTGAAAATTAAGCATTCCTGTACTGTGACCATAAGAAAAAGCTATTCCAACATATTTGGAGGTCATAGCACAAGACATACCCAAAATATGATCTGACAGTAGTTTTTGACACAGAGTCATACACTTGAATCTGTAAAACTAAAGCAGTAATTCTCAAGTTCTTGATAAAGAAAGTTTAAAAAAAAAAAAAAAAAAAAAAAAAAAACACCTCTGGGGCCAAAAGTGCAATGTTAAAATGGCACAAGTCACACAACTTGAACATCAATAGAGACTGAAACCAACATTATCGGGTATGGTCAAAGCAACCTACCCTCAGAAGCACTAGATACAAGTGCTTAAATGATTGCAATTAAATCATTTACCTGATTTACCTGGCGTTTCTACCTCTCCTGTGTTATTGGTTCTAATGCATTTTGAGGGTTTGCATTTGCCTTAGTCATGTTTCCATCGGGCCCCAGCTCCATCTGTGCTCCACAGGACTGGAATCTGCTCTTGCTCATCACCATGCTCCACACTGCCCCATTCTGACTAACACTTTCCAACACAGCTCAAACACCTTTTAAAGGCTTTTATTCACAGTCAGTAAACCAGGCCAAACCTTGGTCTTCAATTCCTCACCCATACCCTAAAACATCAGCACTAACACTGTTTTGCAGACAGAGCCAGATATGGACAAATGCACTGACAGTGCGTATAGCACAGTACTATCATTCTTGCATCCAGCAGAGGAGCAGCCTTTCCTGTCCTTTGGAAAGTACTTATTCCCTTCCATCCCTTGGAAGCTTGAGTAGGCAAGAGCTCTTACCAGCAACGCAGCCATTTGTGTTCACTGACTTGCTAAAATCTAACCTAGAATCTAACAAAATATCCCATGACTTTAAAGGGAGTGACTTTGTATTTTTTTTGTATATATACTCACACTGAGATACTCTAATTCCCACCAGCTGTTTTAGTCATAAAACTGTTCTTGAAATGCCAATGATAATCCACCCCTTGAAATATTTGAAGCAGCATTTTAGGGGGAAAAAATATCTGTAATTTGAAATTCAATCTTCATTTCCCTCCCAGCTCAGAACAGGGTCCAGCTGCTCGTTGCTTTTAGATCTCTTTGCTAGACACAACAGCTAATGCCAAAACAAGAATCCTTAGAAGCAGCTTTCATACCCTTGCAACAGGCTACCCTATAGGCATAGAAGCAATTATGACAGAGAAAGTCTTACAAATCCACCCTTCATACAACTTCTTAACACAGCAGTATTTGTGCCCTGCAGCTAGGCAGCATCCCTAAGCATTTCCCTGGATAAGCAGACCTTCCAAGACAGCTTGAGCTCACCCATACACCGTCACGGATTCTCAGTTTCATTTTTCAGTGACGACTTTTCACAGGGACGGGTGGGAAACCCGGTCGACTCCACGCAACGGGACCGGGCGGCTGGGCGCCTGCGGCGGCTCCAGCAGCAGCCGAGGAGCCGGGACACAAGGCTCCGTGCAGCGGCCGCGCGCTCCCCTCGCGCTCCGGGAAACCCGGTCGACTCCACGCAACGGGACCGGGCGGCTGGGCGCCTGCGGCGGCTCCAGCAGCAGCCGAGGAGCCGGGACACAAGGCTCCGTGCGGCGGCCGCGCGCTCCCCTCGCGCTCCCCTCGCGCTCCCGCTCCCGCCGCGGCGCTTTCGCCGGCGCTGCCGCCCCAGCTCCAGCTCCAGCTCCGCCGGGCTGGGCGGGCGGCGGTCCCGGCTCGCGCCAGGCCGCGGTGCCGGCACAGGCCCTGCCGGCAGCAGCGGGCACGAAGCGCCGGCTCCTCCCCGCAGCGCGCGGCCGTTAACGGCCGCTGGCGCCGGCCAGGGCTCTTCCCCGCTCCGCAAGGTGCCCGCGCCAAGGAGAGGCCCCGTTCGCTGCCGCGCACCTTGATCTTATTGAGCACCCCGGTGCTCTCCAGCGTCTGCACCAGCAGGTCCCGCAGCTCCGTGTCCTCCTCCGCCGCCGCGCCCGCCATCTTGCTTCTCCCTGACAACCGCCCAAACTGCGCTARCGGCAGCCCCAGCGCGGCACATTCGTCCCCGCGGCACAGCGAGGCGCCGGCGCAGCCCCGGGACCGACGAAACGCGTCGCGGCCGCCCGGTGCTCGCCGCCGGTAGTGGCGCTGAGGAGAACGCCGAGAAGCCGCGTGCACGCAGCGGCCCTCCAGCTGCGGCGCCTCGAAAGTGCGGCGGCGAACAGGCAGCGCGGCGGCCGGCGCCACGGCCGGCGGGCGGGAGGTTTGAAGCGCGCGGCGGCGCTAACGGCCGAGCGGGACCGTTAATGTCGCCACGGCGGAGCCGGGAGCCGCTCTTCCCGCCGCCTSCTCAACGTGTGCGTGTGTGAGCAGGGAGGCGCTGAAGGCGCCTGGAGAAGCGCTGCACYCTCCTCCTCTCCCTTCCCGCTTCGGTAGAGAGGAAAAAGCAGTTCCCGACCTCTGCGGGGAAGGAGGGAGGGACAATTTTCCTTAGAGTGGTAGTGGGCTGAGGGAGATTCCGGAAAGCACAATCTCCGTTCAGCACGAGCAAAGTGAGGACTGAAAAGGGTTTAAAACATGACAACAATATTCATTTTACAACCGGTATGTTATGTTAAGAGCGCCAGGCAGTGCTTTGGTAACGAGCCGCCTACGCTGTCATATCTTAAAAATGATAACAAACCTTTCTGGGATTCAGTGCTTTATTTGCAGGACTGTACGTTGATTTGAGGAAAAAGCCTTTTTTTTTTTTTTTTTTTTTTTACTTTTTTTTTTCAGATTGAACACCATCTGAGCCTTCTGTGATTTTTCTTGAAGAGAACTCAATTATACAATGAAGCATTTCAGAAGTTATGAAAGTTTAAAGCGTGCAAGTGTTCCTCGCAGATGAAGTATGCTAAGGGTATCGTTGGCGGTTTCAAAAGCACACGGCAGGTGGCACTAATTCATCAGTGATGTCTTAAAATGCCGGTCTATGCAGGTAAGGCAGGTGTCACTAGGGCTGCCCTGTTTCTAGCACAACTTCTGCAGGCACGCAGCATCCCCGAGCGCATTTCCACAGCTGCGTGGAGAACGCAGCACTACACTGGAAAACCTCAAACCTTGGGAACACTGGCAATCTCTCACTGCAGTGCACAACTTTCTTAAAGAAAACCTGGCACTTTTAAAGCAAAATGGTAATAATAAATGAAGTTTAGATCAAGCTTTTCAGAACCCCACTAGAAGCAAAACATTACTGCGGAAACATAATGCCTGCTATACTCAGGATCTTTATTCATCTTTTATTGGCAAAAATGGACAGAAACATTTAGAATTTAGGATTTTTTGTTTGTGAAATATGTAAGAGCAAAGCTGAAATGCTAATTTGACTGTATGATATGCTGTGATAGCAGGAAATAAATTTAAATAATGTTATCATGCTGGTGTTGATGCCCACTGATCTGGACTTTTCTAGTTACATTTCTCTTGCTGTGGACGCGACTGGCTGTTTCCCTGAAATGCAGGATTTGGATTAACATAAAGCAGTACAGATTTCATAACATCTTCAAACTGCAGCATACTCTTTTCACACAGCTTTCATTCCTAACACTACTTAATCAAAATAAACACATTGATAAAAATATGGAAAAAATGAAGTGCATAAYACATTCTGATCTATCTGGTAACACTTTTATAAATTGTACTTAAACATCTCAGAGTAATCCATTTTAKCCTGCTATGTTAAATTAGTTACACTACTTATATATTGGGGAAAACATAATTATCTGTGAAGTGTCACAGATACCATCTGATAAGGTTACACATATTTTAGAAATATAGACTCAAAAGATAAGACAACTTGAGCTTCCTTTTTGAACGGTTTCTAACCCACTAATAATATTTCATTATTGATTTAAAAGGAAAAATAAGCTATAAACTGTAATGTTAAGCTTGAAACAGAATAGTGGACAACTCAATCTCAGTTCCAGTGATCAAGTACAATTCAAAAAAGCCTTTATGGGTGAAAGTTAAATTGTTATTTCTAATAACCACAACAGCCTTATTAATGTTACTATGATCAAAAGAGCTACACTRTCTCAGAGTTTAAGCTTTTAATTGTATGTGTGCCAACAGATTAAATGACAGTGGTTTTGACTCACTGAAACTTGAGGACACCAAGTTTGACAGAAGGAATATCAAATAATCAAAGAGATTGGTACTACAATTAGGAGTGTAAGTTGGTAAATGAGYTTTAGGCTAGCAAAAGGAAGGGAGGAATAGGGGTCGGAAAATAACGAATTTAACAAATGAAACTTGACTTTTTTATCAGTCTTAAAAGCCTTGAAACAAGACATCATACAAAAGCACTTCTATAGGACTAGATTGATATCCTGTTGCAGTAATCACAAATGATCTATTTTTGTCACTGATCCCCAGGGAATGTTTTCCGTGCCAATTCTACAGTTGATAGACACTACTTTTCCTTCCAAGCTGATCGGCACAGCAGGGACCCAGACCCAAAGGTCAGTTAATTTACTTGCAGATCTCCAGCAGTTTTGGAAAGTTGTTAATAGAACCCCACAGAGATTATTCTCCCTCTCCCACTGCTACATATATCTTTAAGGCATCACCTCAAATTCTACCGCTCTTGTGCTTCTGTGAGTGACTGTTCTGGTGTAAACCATTACCAGGATAATGATGTAAAAGTATATGAAACTGTGTRTAGGAGGGAAGGAAGGAAATGAATAGTGGGAATCAATAGGGAAGTAAATAACTACCTGGTAACTATGCTATTGGTATCAAAATAAGCAAAATAATTGCTCGCTAGGGCAACATAAAAGCAATCCTCATACCGCTCTACACAGCTATACATCTGTAAGCACTGGGGATTTTTGTGAGATAATATAAAATTAAACTGGTATTTTCATTAACTTGAGGAATGATATATTCCTTCTAATCCTTTAAAAATCTAGTTTAAACAGCCAGTTTTAAAACACTGTCTTCTTGCTCTCAAATATATCTAGAATATATCAAATTCAATCTGTGCGTACCCCTCTTGAGCACTGCAGAGTACCAGAAAATTATATAGCTAAATAGTTATTGCATAGAGGGGAGCAAAGCATTTTAATAGTCCAACTTCCTACCTGGCAGGCAATGAATAATCTCAAACTGTCTCATGTCCCATTTTAAAGAAAATGTTATCATCTAAAAATATTCTAATTCCCAAGTCTACCTTTACTGAAATCAACAAATGGTATCACAAGAGATAGGTCAGATAATTTACTATTTCTATGGAAATTTTAAATGTGAGGAACACATTACCACAGTAAAAAGATTTTCTTTTTAATGGGAAAACAAATATAGCTTTGCAAAGAATGTTGTAAAATTAAAACACCGCATCATTCAAAAAAAATGCGGTGGCAGCATTGCTCTGAGCTCTTTACACAATTTAATTCTGTTTAGGTCTTCAAAAACTATACATTGATCAATTTCATTGATTTCAAATCAGGACACAGAAATATATGTACATTCCCAAATCCATGTGTCTGATCAGAATTTGGTAGATTTGTTCTATTGCCACACACAAAAATGAATAAAATCTAGCTAGATTTCTGAGTTCTATTCGTGCAATGGCAATAATCAAAACATCATTATGTTACAGGGACAAAATAAGAAAGGCTCTTTCTTAATTCCAAAATCTCAATATGAATGTACACTGCTGGGGTCTAGAAAAACCACACTTTTAAATTCTCGGATTGAAGTATTTGAAATAAAATCCTTAAAGAAATGGAACCATGCCAGTRTTTTTTACCTTCATGCAACAAATTTCAGCATATAAATAGGTATTTTAAATTGAAGATTTTTTTGATCTAGATTTTTTAAATCTAACATACAGTTAATCTTAATGTTCAGATTTCTTTAGGAAAATTACATTTTCATTAAAAATTGAAATGAAACTTTTTAACTGTTTTGGCATTCTGTCCCTCAAATTTTCAGCAAGTATAATCCTATCATCATGACTGTTAATAAGCAGTGAACAGGAGAAGAAAGTACAGAAATAAAAGACCATACTATTTATAATGAGAAATTTGTCAAATGAAATCAGTTATTTTTCATTACAATACTTAGCAAATTTTGAAGTCAATCTTTAATTATATAAAGTACTGAAAATCCAGTTCACTTCAATTGGTGATTAAGCCTCTAGTTTAGGAGAGCACTTTGGTACTACTATTTTTTATCCAGATTCCAAAAAGCAGCTGAAGATATTCCAAGTTTCTTAGTGTGCACTTGTGTCCTAGGATTTAAGTGTGTATAATTCTGTGGAGCAACAGCCCCATAATATGGACATTTGTCAGATACTGAGCTGCAAACTAGATTGCCAGTCTATTCATTAGGTGAGCAGCTAAGGCAGATCTTAAATCAAAGGATGGATATTGATAGACTTTAGGAACAGCYAGGTTCCATTTATGTTTATTATTCCTTCCTTATGCTGTAAATTCTTTCCACCTTTCTCATTATGAATATCCCAAATCTCCCAAATCTCTCTCTCATTATATTCAAGTGCGAGAACCTAGAAGCAACAATAGATTTCAGAAATATTAAATTTCACCCAAGCCTTGGCACCAGTTTACATCTTACAAACCTGGARGTTTGGATATGCTTGTTAACACTCCATGGTGTTCTGAGATACATTAAGAAAGCCTGAGTAACTGCCAGCTACTGACGGAAAACATACATTCTTTACTCATAAGATTGTTTCAGAAGACTGTTTTATGATTTTTTGTCTTTTAAATAGGTTGCTACAACAGTTGTTCACATTACTGATTAATGATTAACTTCTTATGTCTTAACACAAAAAAAMCCATAAATACTGAAAGTGTAACTTGCCTTTCTTCCTCATTATAGATATCAGTATTCAGATCTGATACCATGTTTGATTTGAGATTTTTGATTTATTAACCACTTTGTGCTACCAATATAAACTTTAAATCAAAAGTCTTAAGGAGGTAGTTATTCAAAGTAGCTCTCCATCTTCATTTTCATCAACGATTAATTCGTTAATAGTTTCTGTTAGCAGGCGCTATTTTGTAATGATGCTATGACATAAAAGGTCTGACTTTATTCTCTCAATACCTTGATAGGCAGCATGATTTCATGGCAGCTCTGGCTCTCACGTTAAAACCTGCTTAAGGGGAAACTTAACTTTGGGCTTATTTTTTCTCAAAGTGAGCAGAGGCCTTAATTCAACAGCCTTGGAGGGTAAATGGCTTTTGATCTTCAGAGCAGGTCTAACCATGAAGCACAACATCTCGCAAGCTGCGTTAGACCTGCGGCACAGCCCGCTCTTCCCACCCTTGGTCTGCAGAGAGAGCTGGGGAGGCACGAACAACAACTCCGCGCCCACAGGGCAGCAGCCAAGAGCAGCGGGATGGAGCAGCAAAGAGCAGTGCGGACGGAGCAGCCGTGCCCTCCATAACAGGGGCAGGGAGGAACAGAGAGGCCTCCATGGCTTTGGACAACTTATCTTTACCTCTTTAACCRGTTTCTGAACCTTCTGGTACTTCGCAGGCAGAGCCAACGCTAAACCATATGGATCGCTCACCACACTCGGCACGGCCTTTGCCTGTTTCCATGGGAAAGCAAGGAGAGTTAGTTTTGCTTCATCCTCCTCCTTGCTGTGTAAATGTGTAAACATCACCATAAAATCTCAACTATGAATAATAGCGTAAGTTTGGAAAAAGTCTTTCGTTCAAGAACTGTAACTAATTTGTTGAAAACAAATGTTGTTTTGCTCGTAGAAGCAGATCTACCCACATATTTCACAAGGGCACTAATGGAGGATGGTTTTGATGCATCTCTCATAGTTCAAAACTATACAATAGTAATTAATAATCACACTATGTATTTCTGAGTCATGCACCAACAGAGAAGCTGGTGTGGGAATCTGTTTTCTGTTTTACCACAGTACTGAGAAAGTATCTGAAAGGCCTTGCGTGGGGTATTTGTGATTCATTCCGCTGCCTTCTTTCTTCCTTTGGAACTTCCTCTTGTTTCCAAACACGGATGTGACCAGCGCAAACTTCCCTCCCGCCGCGGCCCGAGCGCCTGTGTCTCAATTCCCTGTTCCTCTTGCCGCCGCCGCCTGACGCCAGAGCACGCTCAGGGGCCGCCGCCTGAACGTTAAAGACAGGGAGCAGGAGTGACCAAGCCGTGACGGGCACGGGCACTCCCGGGAAAACCGCGCAGCGCACCCGGACAGCAGGCTCGGGAACGTGCCCGGCTCCGGCCCCGCCGCGCGGGCGGAAGCGGCGGGGCCGCCGCGCGGCTCCGCCCCGGGACCCGGCCCGGCCCGGCCCGGCCCGGCCGCAGCGAGCCGGCCCGGGCAGCGCGCTGGGCCCTGGCGCCGCGGCAGCCGAGGGCGCGGGAGCCGGCGGGGCAGGTAAAGACGGGGCTGCTGGCGCTCCCGGTGTCCCTAGGGCTGGCGCTAGGGCCGGCCCTAGTSGTGCTGGTATTAGTGGTCCTGGTGGTGCGAGCGCTGGTTCTGGTGGCGATTCTGGTGGCAGTTCTGGTGCTGGTGACATCAGGGCACCTCTGTCCTAGCGCTGTTGTGTGTCTCCTGTCGTATCTTACCCTGGCACTGATCAAAAGTCCGGGCAGGAGTGGGGCTGCAGCTCAGTGCTTTGCCAGCCTCTGTGTAACATCTTTCTGTTCCCTCAGTTTTCAAGGAAATTGTGTGTCTCAGAGTTGGAACAAAACCCTGCTTTCTCCTTATTAAGCTTGAGGTTTGCAAAGGTGTCAGTTTGGGTGTCCCTCTCTCATTCCTGTCTGAGATTGCGCTGCAGCTTTGCGACTTACAAAACAGCTCTGTAGTGAAATACGGTGATCGTCACTCCGGAATGAGCATTTTACAGTGTCAGCAAACAGCAACTTACAGCGCCGTGCTCGAAGTGGCACGGTCACCGCGTTGGTGCTTGCGGAAGGAAAGGCGCAGCCTTGCTCAACAGTYCCCCAAGGCGCCGGAGCGGGAACTCGCGCTGGGCTCGTGCCAGCGCCACTCTTGCTCCAGCCCTGCTCCGGTCTCTAGTCAGCGGGGAGAGGTGTCTGCTCAAAACTGCTGGCCGTGCTGAGATTTTTTCACACTTTCTCCAGTTATTTACATAGCACCCACGCTTGGAAAAGGGTCCAGCCTAGAGTGGGTTGCAGTGGTTAATGTCGCTGGAGCAGAGAGCTCTGCTACAAGCTGACTGGTTTCCTCAGGTACACAGGTTTTACCTTGGCTTTCTGGCTTGTGGGTGGAGGCCGCCGTGTTGGAGATGGCATTGAGAGCTGAGAGTTCGTTTTTGTGCCTTTAGGTGCCAAACCGAGGGCCTGCTGTCAGTGCTGGTGAAGAGGTTTAACTGTGCTGTGTTACGCTGTTAGCGGTACAGGCTTCTCTCAAGCACTGAGCTCGTCTTCCCCAGCCTTTTCTCTCTTCTCCAAATATGTACACCCAAAGTGCATTGTGAACAGGGAAATTGAGGGTTTAATTTTTGTTTGTTTGTTTGTTTTTTAGTCATTAAAAGGGAAAAAACGAAATTTCAGGAAGGAAAAATGCAAAGGTGATAGTGCTAGTATCCAAAAAAAGGCCTGTGCTATGGTTGACATTGCGCTCAAGGTGGCATATTAAAATTCAAACAATAGTAAATCCATTAAATAAAGATTAAATTGACAAAGGTTAATTTGGGTATGTCATCATGATAGCTGTGTTACCTGATACTGAATTTTACATAAAGACTGCATGCATCTCTGAATGTTTTGTCTTAGGTAGACAGAATATCGTGCAGAAATAAGAGGTTCTGCTTGATTGATTGTCGGTTGAAAGTAGCAGTTGCTGAAACGCRAAGCAGGGCCTGGGCAGCTCCGTGTCGCTTGGTTAATCCCTGCTGCTCATGTGATGAGATTCAACCTCCCTTTAAATGCAGAGTGCCCAGGGAAATGGGGCACACTGCATTTCTCTGTGAGGTTTTGGGCATGATGGAAATAGAAGTTTCTTCAGCATATGATGCTTATCTTGCTTTATCTGCCTTTGCTAAGGACTAGCTTAATATCATTAATCAGTTTTGTATACAAAATAGCCTGCTCTGAGTTATTTGATTTTTTTTTTCCTGTGGTTTTCCTKCATGCTTAGTGGAAATTTTTCAGAGCTTTTTGAAGAAAGTCAATCAGAAGTGAGAAGATATCAGCTAAGGCCCATCTAGAGATATTAGATCTTAGAGCAGGCTGAGCTGTTAGGTTTGATCATGTATCTACTACCCATTGTAGAGACATAATCATATGGAACATATGTCGAAAGGGGAAAGCTGGAAAGTGGGTTTGGCGAAGCATAAACGAGTATATGTAAATATGTGCRTGTACTTCTGTTTCTGGCATCTAGGAAGTAACCTTTGAGGTAGTGTGGTAACTCTGCACAGGATGGGGTTGGAGGTTGACCTGAGCTGAGCAGAAGTGCTGTTGGTTAAAGCAAAGTTTTGGCTCCGCTTGGCTTCCTGGATTCACCAAGTATTAGGTACACCAGGCAGGCACATGGTTCTGTGGAGATGTAGGGCAAGAACAGAAATTAATCCACTTCCAGGAGCAATATTTTCAGCTTCAGTCAAGAAGTTATAGAGAATTACACCTGCAGACACGATACTTCAGTTCCAGCTAGTTTCTGATATCAACCTTGGTGAATGCGAGATGAATATTCRGTGTTTGATAAATAAACATTTAATCTCTTTGGGCACATGGGCTGCCCACAAGTGGAGTGTTGTATTACATAAAGTAGGGTTGCATAGAAAATGCATATATCTCTATTTTCTGGAGAGTATGGAAATAAGTATGTGAGTCACAAATCAGATGCAGCAGTGGGAGAGATCCTTGTGATTTTAAATCCACCATAGAGTTGTCAGTGCTTGTTGTTTCTGTGAGGACTCTGGTCCTTTGGTGATTTTTAARTCTGCAATTTAGTGTACTGAATAACTAAAAAGTTTCTTTCTTTTTTTGTTTTTGTAGCACCTTTTTACAGCTACCTGACTAACAAAATGAAGCCTCCTAAGCTGCACTATTGGATTCTTGGTTGTTTCTCTATGGCGCTGTGCTGTGGATGTACTGCAGATACATCCCTGCTAAGGTAAGTTGTGAATTCAACAGAAATCTCTGACATCTTGGTCAGAATGGTCCCCACTAAGCTAAACTGCCTAGAGCAGATGCCTATCAGGTCCAAAAAAGGGACATATCCCTGAACCAGGATCTGGTGGTTTAAAAGGGCTTGGGCCGCAGTTATAAGTTTAAGATGCTAAAACTCTCTTCTGATAACCTGAATCCCTTTGTTGCTGGCGTTATTATTATTGTTGCATCTTTAGCCAATAAAATGTGTCCTAGGAAAAAAAAAATATATATATATATTTTAATCAAGGACATTTTTAAGCACGGAAATCTGCTATAATGTTAGGGAATTCTTCTATTCAGATTTCCACAGCAGCAGTAAAGTTCTGTTAGAACTGTTAATGCTTCAAAAATGTTTAAAAATGCCGTGCTTGCAGTAGATGTATGTGATTTTTTTTTTTTTTTGAGGTTTGTGTTTGCTTAACACCCTGCGTTTTACTTTCGTTATTCTTTTTTGGTCTGAAAGGCTGATGTCAACGCTATTGATTTTGTTTGTTTGMAGTCTCTATTTAGCAGTACTGTAACTAAGAACACTGTATACTTCCTTTTCAGCTGATATACTCTTCACACAGAAATAAAAGATTCTTTATGTCCTAAGATATCTTTTTTTTTTTAATAAGAACTTACAAGTTAACACTCTTCTATATAGAAAACAGAACAAAACYTTTTCCATATTTTAAGCAGAAAACATATGGAGATAGGATGCTAGATGGGAAACTTGTTTAACAATGAGAGGGTATTTACAAGTTTCTGAATATGTTGCTCGTTTCTTTGATTTGTTATGGTTTGTTCCTGCTGTGTTTGTAATTCTCAAGTATTGCAGGAGAAATTATAAACAGTAACCGGCTCTAAACCCAATGTGTTACAGAAATGAGTGTTGTGCTGTTGGCTGGCAGTGGTGTTCTTTTTTGCAATGTTTGAGAAAAACAGATTTCTCTCTCTTTTTCCAGTGACACTCACCCGCATACGTGGGATAAACTATATCTTGCTCATCACTGGCCAGTGACTGTATGCAAGGTGAGATTTTTGTTTTTTGTTTTCCTTTATTCTGAAAAGGGAGGCTGTGGAAAATGGATAGTATATTTTGGTAAACAACACAGTCCCTTAGGTGTTTAATCCTACGTTTGCCCCTATATTTTTATAAAGGCAGTGGTTGATCTTGCTYCAACTTTATGCAACTTTCTCCACACTCTGTAAAGTAGTGACAAATAAATAACCACTTGGTGGTGGTTATTTTGACTGAAATAGCAGAGTAGTCGATGAACAGTTTGGTGTGCAATTTGGTTTAGCTGGTAATGTTGGCACTAGAGTTTTAATGAGTGCTTTTCAAATATAGATGTAATCAGGAGAAAAAAAGAAAATGAGATCTGAAGCTGTTCCAGCAGGTGTCTTTGAGCAACAAAAATGAACCCAAAGTGCTGTCGAGCACAGTTAAGAGATTCAATTCTTATGGTCCTTTTGCTAATAAATACTTATTACCATCTCATAAGCAGAACTTCTTCTCTAATGCAGGAAATACTTGAAAGCCTTGAATACTTAAAACCAGATAGCAGTATAAAAATATACTGTATATTAAAAAGGAAAATGTGACCAGATTTACTGACACAAGGATGAAGGATCTTGTAGGTAATAAAGACAACCTTTGATCTTGCTCTCTGCAGCCAACAGATCCCAGTTCTGGGACATCAATGCTTACTTATATATTTATAATATTAGGGTTTTCTTTTTGTGCTATAGGTACTTCCTGATTCCTTTTCCTAGAAGCAGTAATGGCAAAACTATTGSTAAAGGTTTCTGTGGAGAAGCGGTGTGCTCAGGTTAGCTACAAGTGTGTGGGGGTTCGAGAGCAAACTCAAAGGTGAACGACGCCTTGGGGCAAAGGAGCAGCCACTGTTCTGTCTTGTCTTGTTTTTGAGGGGGAGGGTGGGAGATTTGCTGCATTTTATGTCTGATTCTGTGTTGAGGAAACACCACTGTTACAGATGGCAGAGTTGTGGGTGCTTTGTTTCCTGCAATTGKGTATTCAGAGCCAAAAGCATTAGTAAATCCCTGCTTACATGAATGAAAGAGTAAAACTATCAAAAAAAAAAAAAACCAAAAAAAAAAACCACCTTTCATCTGTCATATGTTACTGCTGGCTATTACTCTCTGCTCTAGAGCAATGCTTTTGATAAATGGACAAATATGACCTTAAAGGGCAGTGTGTGAGTGAATGTTACAAGTATCAAAAAATGTAGATTTCCTTACATTTTCTGTTAAATCCTTATTCTATAGTAGAAGGTGAACAGAAACATTCCAAGTGAATGGAGAGAGGGGAAAAAAAAAAAAAGAAAGAACAGAATTAATTTCATGTTATGTGCCTTTTTGCCTTCTTCCACATCACTCACCCAGACTTTCTAGCTTTACTCCTGTTCCAGCCATCTATTTGTTAACGCTGGAAAAACATCAATGCTAACATTTTGGATGGAAGGTGAGTGCAGCTGCCTCACAAGTGCCACAAGCTGGCAGCACATGGCAGCATACAGGCAMGGTGACAAAATGTGTAGAAGAAACCAGGAGGGTTGGTGCCCCCAGAGGCCGAGCTCAGATCTTTTTGCACCCATTGGGTGTTTGGTCTGGTTCTGTGCCCAGCCCCAAGCATGTTGGTGCCTTTCAGTGTCTTTCCAGTGCTGGCGGGACTGGGGCAGTGCTCGTTTCCTGGCTCACCCATGTGCTCCAGGGCAATCATCCTTAAGCCCTTGGAGCCGCACGTGCCCCGACGTGTGTTGAGGATGGGAGGACATGTGGAGCAGACGGAGCTCTGTTTGGTTGCTTCTCCTTCCTGGAGTGCCTGTGTGGCAGGAGGGGAGTGGGAGCAGGAGCAGGAAGGGAGGGGAGTGGGAGCAGGAGCAGGAAGGGAGAGGAGTGGGAGCAGGAGGGGACGCGGGGCCTTCTCCACTCTGATCTTGCCTAAAGCGCACAGAGACCTAATTGAGGCAGGACGTGAAGTACAGAGCTGGAAGGGGAAGCTGATGTTTCAAGGAAGTCTGAGGAGGATCTTATCGTATGGGTAAAGCATTGATTTTAAAAAGCCATAATTACTGAGCAGAATAGTCAGGGAAAAAACAAGTAATGGTATTTTCTGTTGTGTGAGCAGAGGATTTCTTTTGAGTAGTTGTGAATAAGCAAAGTAACCTAAAAGACAGTTGATGTGTAGGCTACTTTTCCCTGCATTATCCAAAATTTTTATGTAGGGGCTTTTTCTGGTGGGAGTGTATGTGTTGCCCCTTCCCTGCTCTCCTCCCTCAAACCAAAACCTTTAAAAATACATTCTCACCATTTTGCTTGGAAWAAACAACCCATTTGATGTGCTCTGTAGCACCTATCTCATCCTTTTTTTTTTTTCTTCTGTACTTTTTTCCTTTGTAATCTAATAGCAAAATACTCCAGGACTTTTGCAGATGGTTGTGTGCTTGTCTAATACTACAGTTTCTTGACTCATTAAAATACATTGATTTTGATAGCTCTGGACTGCCTGGGAAGGACTAATACTGAGAAAAATATTCAACATTGGCACACAGAATATTGCAAGATAGGCTTAAATCCATTTGTTTAGCATGGATCAGGCTGCCCTCTATTAACTCAGAATCTGTCTTATTTTTACTCATTCAAAGTCCTTTCTGGTATTCACTTGATGAGCTTCAAAATTTTACTCAGTGCCAGCTGATCTCAAGTGAGTGGGGCAATCCCTGGCTGCTTCAGGTATGTGGAGTTCATCAGCTCTGGGGCAAGTCAGAGCTCTCATTTTTCCCTGGTTCCTTGAGCTCTTATTTTCTCATTAAGCCATTGCCTCTGAACACACACAACAAATACCCGGCATTCTTATTTTCCACAGATGAGTGCTAATGATTGTGAAGACCCTCCAGAATACTGGACGATCCATGGACTCTGGTATGATGATAGAGTGCTTTTATTTCTACTTGGGAAAAAAAAAAAAAAAAAAAAAAAGTAGTTTTGTACTAGGAGGTTCAATGGTTTTTCTGTCAAGGGTTCAATCAATCTATTTTATCTTATGACTGCTTGAAACAAAAGCCCTCATTTTGTTGTAAATCAAAAACCTGTATTTTGTTATAAAACCGAAATTCATGCCTATATATCACATGACACACCGAGCTCCTAAAATCCTACTGACACATAAGCATTTTACTTGCACATCTCTTCATAAAATCRTTGATGTCAAACTAAAACCCTCTTTCTCCCTGTTAGTGTCTCAGGACTGCCTGTGCCTCTAGGAGTCTTAACTCAGCACAAATGTTGTAAAGGCCTAGGAAAAATATGTTTGCTTCCAAGAAATCAGCTTGCAGGAACTGGTGTGAACAGCACTATTTTGAAGGTTTTCAATATGACAAATAAGGGAGAAACTCAGTAGAGGGGGTTGGTGAGCTCTGTGCCCTGGGAGGGTGAGCAGCATCATACCCAGGTTTCAGTGGTGACTTACAGAGGCATCACACGATACAGTGGCTGGGGAGGTCGGCTTCGACAGTGACCTTATATGCAAGACCCTTCCATATCATCACTCTTCCTTATGTGTCCTTTACACAGGATGAGAGTGGCTGGAGGGTCTAACACAGCCTCTTTCTTCAGGAAACATTCTGGATKAATGTCTTAAATTTTTACTTGTAAAGCACTGTGGATGCAGATAGGTTCCTTGCATTTATTTTCTAAATCAAATTTYCAGTTATAATCCTGCATGCTTAAAATTTAGGCTAATGACACTTTGCTGCCTACCATTAGTGAGTTGTGAGACATCCTTTTTTTCCCACTTTTCCTTTTCTTCCCTAGGCCTAACAAAGTTGACGATTGTAACAGGACATGGCACTTCAATGTCACCGAGATTAAGGTATTCATTTAAATGAAAACAGTCGTAGCTCGTAGGACTGAGTGCACATCCTGTATGCAAAATCTGTACCTCATCATGTGTCTATCTTCAAGCAGTTTACTGACAACTGTGTTTTTTTAAAGACTCCAAGCATCTAGTATGTGCTTCTGGTGTTACTTGAAGCCTGTAGTGCCTATGATGAACAGCCCTTTGCATTTGATTTTATAGATGTGTGGTTTGACATGTTCAGGCACTTTCTGCTGAAAAAGAAAATAGAGACTATAGGCTGTGGCTCTCCAGCGGTAACAAGTACCTGTGAAAAAGAGGTTGCAGTTAATTCATGTGCTTTAAAAATAATTTTCTGCTGCAAAGCCAGAACTCATAAAATAGAACATAGTTCAGAGTCCATTTTGTGTGTGTCTTCTCACAGGGCTATTACTGAGCATTAGCTGCTTTAAACCCTTTTCCTCTCCTGGGACTGCTAAGAGAAATGAAAGTCCTCTCTAGTATCTCCAAGCATAGRCACAAATAACAAAGAGAAGAAGAATGAAAACTGCAATGCATTGTCATCTTAAAATATTAAAAAGGAAGAATTCTAAATGTTATATATTTGTTTGTAAACATAGATGTGAGATTGAGCCTACGTATGTGAAAAGCTTGATGATTGCACAAATTGGCAAGATAACTGATAGTTTCCCCTCCAGGAGGGGAATCTGTCTTTTAATACATTGTTTCAGATATTTAGATATTTGCACCTACCTTCCACCTCCAACAGCAACRTTGTCAGAATATTGTGGGGAAAGGACATCTTTCCTTTTTGTGCCAGTGAATGCTTGTCAGGGATGCTGAAAGGCAGGCTTCTGTTTTAGAAAATGTGTCAATATATGTTGATTGTGTAAGAAATAGCTTTTGAGCTGTGCAGGTGCTTTTCCTTATTTTTGTTATTTCTTAGGATCTTATGCTAGACATGAGACGCTATTGGCCTGATGTGCTTCATTCCTCCCAGAATCGCACCCAGTTCTGGTGAGTTCCAACAAAACTTTCCAGTATTTTGGATGTTGTTTTACAAAAAGTGCATATGAGCTGGGAACCCTTCAGGTAGGATGTGTGCGCTGTACCCAGAGAGGGCAGGAGCCTGGCAAGCAGCCACCCTCCTGGACACCACTGAAAACAGTTCCTAATCACTTCTCAGTCTTAGGTGTAATAAATAAATAAATAAATCTTTCTAGATTTCTTTCTAGAACATTTGCAAAAAGCAGTTGTTGAAGAGGGGGCTGTTGCAGAGCTTCTTGAGAAGTGGAACTTGGAGGGAGGGACAGAATCTGCTCTCTTTGCCCCCAGGGAGAAGCAGCAGCTGCTGCTAACACCTTTAAATTTGAATGGCAGAAGCTCTCCTGGGACATCRGAGCTAAAAAGCTGCAGAAACAGCTTTTTGGCCTCTCTCTGTCCAGCTCCATGGTACTGCTGGCCTTGGAAACTTTTCTTCTGGGCTTCCTTGCAAAGGAGTGAATAGAAAAAATAAGATAGACCAGACAGTCCTGGCTACTTTTCTGCAGGCTTCTCTCTTACTATTTATTTTTCTAGCAGTCTAAACACAGATCAAGTGGGCACTTGCCTGAGCTTCCCAAGCTCAGGAGAAAGAGGAGATTTTGATCTCTCCTGTTTACAGGCCTGTTTTCCTCCTTCTCCAAGCTACTCTTCCTTTCTGAAAAATGGGACACTTGCACTGAAGGGAAATGAGTAGTGGGTGTTATTTGTGCTTGCACTAGCTTCAGTTGGAGTGCATTATTTTAAATTAAAAGGTGTGGTAGTTCAAGTTAATTTGCCGCCTTGGCATGAGCTGAGGTATGGATGTGCAATTTGTTCTTCAGACCCACTGCGATAGCAGTAATACCCGGTCATAAGCGGAGTGCAGAGCTAGGAGCAGTAACTTCTATCCCAGCTCTTCAGTTAATTCTGTGCCTGAGGAACTTTCCTTTGGATGACTCTTTCCTCCTTGCATCACTGGGAAAAGCCTGGAAGGGAATGGCTGTCTCTTAGTCTCGTCCCCACTCTACAAAAAGTCCTGATCCTCAGTCTTAAACTAGTTGCACAAGTGCCTTAGGGCAGCCTAAACCTGTAACCCTGTCCATGGCACTCACCAGGCTTCTCCCTGCACCCCTTTCTTCTTGCCCTGTGCCATCCCTGGGTGCCAGGGAGAGCGTGACTGCCTCTCTGTTTGCTGCAGTGCAAATTGTTTCTGGAACTAGAATAAGATAAATGTCTGCTGGAACTAGTGCTGCCCATGCTGTGACCACCTGCTCATGGAAAGAAGTGATTTCGTCTGAAATGTGGGCAGAGCAGTCCTTGTTTTACTAATGGAGGTATTTTGGTTGACAGCAGGTGTGAGCAAGTCTCATCGAGCCCCTTTTGCTTTCAGTTCATGGATACTTGGCAGCGTTTATTTCAACACCTGGAAATATCATTAATATAAAAGCAATACAAAATAGATTATAATATTGTAGCTACTACTTTGATTGACAAAATAATTCAGTACCTTCAGTAAGGTGAAAAAAGTTTACTGAGATTGGCAATCCTAATTGCAATTTCTGTAAACGAAAACTCCTGAACCGGGATCCTGTTGTGCTTCTTTCAGTTAAAAATATTTAATTCTCATTTTTAAAAAATACCTTTTTATTTTAAAATTCCAGTGTGACAGAAATAAAAATCTCTAAGTGAAATTGGTGAGTGAGGTTTTTGTTACTGTAGACTAACGACGTGCTGATTATGTAAAGAGCATAAGCAGTGAGAAGCCAGGTGGATACTGAGTAGCACCACTTACCACATCAGGATCCTTCAAAGATTGTCATGACTGTGTAGCMTCTTTCTYCCTGGGTTTACCTCTAACTGTAATCCTGGCTCAGAGGGTGAGGGAGGACTTTCTCCTTGCTGAGGATTTGGAGATAGCTTTGGAAAAAAAAMCCAAAAAACAAACAAACAAACAAAMAAAAAAAAGTGTTTTTCTGCTCACCTTGTTAACCTACAGACTGTGACTATTGCCACCCAGGGGCTGGAGTTGTTRCCACCCAGGGGCTGCAGCTAAGGGGATAAGGGTGCTTTTTATCTCAAGGTTTATAGACTGAAAGGACCCCATTTAAAGAACTTCTCGGTTAAGCTCTTCTGGACCACATCAAACTTTCAGACAAGGAGAACTCCCTTCAGGGTCATTTCCATGTGTCATCTAACGCAAGGAGTCCTCAGACTTCTGTGTATGGGACAGTGGAGTGTCCTTAATCCTCTGTGATTTGTGGGTAGCACTACTACTATAGGCTTACAGATCTTTCTTCCTACCCTAATAATGTAAGGCAGTTTTCAAACTGGGTGGATTCCTGCCACATTTGCATGACTGAGTGCTTGGGGAAACTCAGTCCTTGCTGCACACAACAGCAAGTGAAGTCTCTTTGAGTTTCAGCTTCCTTTCCATAGAGCTGAACTGTGCCAGCTTCATTCCTTTGCATTTTCTTGCAGCCCCTTCAGACTCCATGTGTAGAACTCAGCCTTGAGCAATGCAAGCCTAGCATCYATTCTTAACAACACTGTAGAGAAAAGCTATGATGGAGCTAGACAAACTACACAGTAGACCCCAATCGAACGTGGCAGGCCCCACTCCTGCCTGCCTGCCAAGGTACTTGTGTCCTACAGGGAGGGAAATGATCAGCAAAATTCTTGCCTACCGTATGTGCTCAGCGTTAGTGCCTTGCTCATGAATATGAGCAGTACAGAAGGGTTGGTGCTCCTTCTGCATACAGTAAGCTACATTCTCTATCCACATGCCACACAAGTATGAGCTGAAGCTTCAGTGGAATGACCTTGTCTTATTCTGGCCCATATGAAGKACTTGAATAACACCGAGGCATTAATTCTTTTCATTTGTGGACACAAATTCTTTTTCTTCCTTGAAGCTGCAGCTCCTCTGTTTCCTTACCACTTCAGTTTGCTGAAGTGGAAGAGGTTAAGGTGAAATTTCATCTGCATGTGCTTAATTGTCAGAATTGCGTGCATATTCCTYGCTCTGCTTTTTCGTGTGGCTCTGCTGCGAAAACCAAATCACCCTGTCAAAGGAAACATCACCTTGCGGTTGCTGTAATTGTTTTAAACTGACTCCAAATTGGCTCTCTTGCTAGGGAAGCTCACAGTGCTGATTACAAAAGCTGAGCAGTGTCTGCTCATGGCTTTCCACAACTGGTGAAGCAGTGGCACTGTCTCGGGGTATCCCTGTGKGTTTTTCCTTTTGGGAACCCCCACAGTCCCATCGCCTGGGGCAGTCAGGCCTAGCAGATTAGTAGCAGCTGCCTCTGAGCAGTAACATGTGCCCATAGCATCGTCACATCCGTGGCCCTCTGTCTGCCTTCCTCCTGGAAACAGAAGAAAAAAAAAGTACTGTGGAAAGCCTGGAAAAGAGGAGGACCACATTTTATCCTATTACACAGATATGTGGATATAATCTTTGGAAAAAAATGGCATCCTGCATGCAAAACTTTTCCTCCAGATTCTTGCTGTCCTAGTTGCCTTTGGGATTTGACTGTTGTCTGCTTATGGTCCAAGCTAACTGTCCCATATCTCTTGCCAAATTTGCCTCCAAAAGAGCTTCCATCTTCTGTGAAATTGTAGTCTCTTTTCTCATCACTGACTTCAAATACCTTGTCAGGAAATCTGCTGTTTGGCCAACTTTAAGTGGAGTTTTCCAGGCAGCTGACAGTTCACTGGACATATATGCTTCTATTTAAACCAGACATGCTCCAGTTAAAACTTGCTGCCTAGTTTTGCTAGTTCTCTGTAACATAAAGCTAAAAGGACCATCAGGTACCTACTTCAATCAGAACTGTTTTAATGTCTGCTCATGCCCGAACAAATAAGTCAGATTCAAATTAGGTGTGTTACAACCAAGATCAGAACACTTCACAAGGCTGGATTTGTGAACATACAATGAAAATCTTTCAGGAGCCTATGCTCTCTCCTTCTTGAAATCTCGCGGATCTACAGTTTCTTTTATTCATTCTCTGTTCAAAAGGAGTGTTCCACTTTCTCTAGTTCTAAGGATAGCTTCTTGAAAGTGCCTTAATTTCTTAAGAAGAATCTTTAGTTTTCACTGGGAATGGAGAACTCAAAAGCATGTTTTCAGATGAAAAATAATGGACCTTCTGTTTCTTTCCTTCTTCATGAAGTGTTGAGGCATCATCACGTCAGGGAACGCGCTGGTAGGAGCAGGCATCTGTGATCAGATGATAACTTTTTGTGCGTGTCTGCTGAACTGACACCTGTTTAACACCAATGACTCATGAAAATCTGAAGAAAAAAAAACATGAAACAAAACAACAGATGTTCGTATTATGGTTTATACTGCTTAGTCTTTCATTAGACTTTTAAAACTCATAGGAATATCTTTGGAGCTTTGCCACATTTTTTTTTTGTTGTTGTTGTTGTTATATATGAGCTTATATCATAATATTGCAAGAAYTGTTTTCTTTTGCAGTCTGTTCCTTGGCATTAGGACAGCTGGTAGTGCAATAGAGACAAGCTGAGAGGTTGTGGAGTCTCCTTCTCTGGAGGTCTTCAAAACCCTCCTGAATGCTGCTCTGTGCCCCGYGCTCTGGGTGTCCCTGCTGGAGCCAGGGGTTGGATTAGAGGATCTCTAGAGGTCTCTTCCAGCCTCAACCACCCTGTGAGTCTGTAAGATTGCAGAACAGGCCTGTCTAGGTACAGCAAGGGGACAAAGTGAAACTTGAGGCAACAATCCTGGGTAAGCAGCTTGTGCATTTACAGTGATTCGCTCAAAATAAGATTCTGCACTTCTAAAAAAAAGATCAGTGCTTTGAAGCTCAGTTAGCCTAAAAGTTCCACTAGAAATTACACAAAGGTGAGAAATATGCACTTTGAGGGCAAATTCTTACACTTCTCATCTCCAAACATCTCTTAATAATATAGGAAGAGAACTTTATATCACATGAATGTGATACATATTTATTTCATAAATTCCTTCATTTAGCTATTAAAAAAGAGGTTAATTCAAAAGGAGACAGCTCAAAAAAAGTGATATATTCTGTATTAAGCTASTGTGAAAGAAGTACCAGAACAATGCCGTTGGCTTGTTACATTTTGTGACGCTCTTATGTTGTAGAGATCTCTCGGTCAGCTTAAGAGTGAAACAATGATTTATTCCACATCRTTATCTCATCTCCTCACCTTGCAGCCTTCAGCCTTGAGAACACAGCTATCTTTTGAAGATATGTTAGGGAGGAGGAAGCAAGTTATCCCTTGAACTATAAATAAGTGGGTTTTTGCATAATTTAATATAAGGCAAAACATTGATTCTGGATGTTCCAGGCCCATAATAATTTCCTGACCATTGGACTATCCTTTCTTTTCCACACTTCTTACAGTAATTTGAAGTCTCTTTCATGAAACTGTCAAACTTAAGGTCAACTCGTATTTTCTTGAAAGAATTCTTGTAGTCTGATGCCACAAACCGTGAGGATGAATGGCATAGGCTTCTTCCCAACTCTCGTTGTAGGTCTAAAATCTTGTGGAAAATACTTCTACTGGAAAAAAAAAATGCGTTGAAATGACTGAAATGGTAGGAGTGTTTTTGCGGGGAGAATTTTGCTTTTTGCATGTGAAGTATTTTTGTGTRTATATGAGATGTCCTACCATATAAATAGCCTTTCAGTTACTTGATTGAAGCATGCTGGCTAGCTTGCACATACCATATCTCTGCAAATGGTGTTTTCTAAATCATGGAATTTGTTTTCTGCCTATAGGAAACATGAGTGGGATAAGCATGGAACTTGTGCAGCGACACTGCAGATCCTTAATTCTCAGAAGAAGTATTTTGGTAAAGCTCTGGACCTCTACAAGCAGGTTGATCTTAACAGGTGCGTAAGTGAACTGCCTCATCTGCCTCTCATTTCAATCAGTCTCTAAATGTTTCCAACCTAATTWAAAAAAAAAGAAAAAAGRAAAAAAATCTAAAAATTTGGTAGCTTAGTAGAACGAGCACTAGCATAAATGATTTTTAATACCAAAGTTCAGAGGTAGGGTTGCCTGAGGCTGACGAGCACAACTCTGGCTACTTTGAAGCCTGGGGAGCCAGCAACGTGCATCTTTTCAGGCAGTGTGAGCTGATGAATTTTGAAGGTCCTTGTCAGATGTATTTCTTTAACAAAAACCTCCAATACCTGTACACTTCAAAATTAAGTGATAACACTCACAGACTTCTGAGTCATACTGAGATGGTTTTTCCATATTTATCTAGAGCTGTGTATGTTTAAAAAATCCAGCTCATTTTCTATCACTTTTTCAAGCAATGTCTTACCAAGGTCTTATTCATTTTTCATGTGTGGCAAGGAAATATGTCTTTATTCCATCCTCCTCATATTTTTGTAGTATCTTCATCAGATTTTTCTAGGCACGGCACTTAAGAGTCATATGTACTATTAAAATTAGTAATGTCTGSTAAGTCAATTGCCTGTGTGATTGTGTGACTAAAACATTTTACAGATGGTGCAGTGACCAACTATGTGACTCCTTTAATCAGGATATGCAACACTCAAAAATACTAGAGACGTTCTGAAGTTAATGGTAGCGCTTTCTTTGTTGTAAAAGTGAAGATAATTAATTTAATCTTCACTAAAGAGAATACAGGCTGCTTATGTTCTCACTGTACTTCATTTATATCTTTTCTTGAGAAAAGGTAGTGCTATGGTGATTAAAAGATTGCTTCCAAAAAAGAGTTTATTAAATAGAAGATATTGTTGTAAGAATGACAGAACACAATCTTATTTACTGGCCTGYGTGTATCCAGTGTAAAACGATGGTGCCAAACACATAGAGCTCTAGTCAATTGCATTAAATCTCCTCTGTGCAGGACCTGACTTTGGAGGGACTGAGCTTTGTT
Source organism: Nothoprocta perdicaria (assembly GCF_003342845.1). Lineage (NCBI taxonomy): Eukaryota > Metazoa > Chordata > Aves > Tinamiformes > Tinamidae > Nothoprocta > Nothoprocta perdicaria. Next base: position 699,017 of record NW_020455621.1, read on the forward strand.
AACATGCACTGGGTTAATTTCCAAGAGGTGCTGAACCTTCCCAGTTCTCCCTGAAGAAGCCAGGACTTAAGGGACTCGGCACCTGCTGGGTGCCAAGCCTTGCGGGCGTATTAAACCTTGTGCAAGATCCAGGTCTAGAGAGGTGGGGAAGGTAGGCTAGAGGWTTGGGAGAGTTGCTTTGCTCCCTTAGGTGAGCAACATTCCTCTTCAAAGACCTGCTTACTAAGGGGCCATGACAACGTCCCTGCCAGGGCACTGGTAACGCTGATGGGGGCCTGCAGACTGTTCCTGTACCCCTTCCTGGGGGCCGTGTGCCCCACGACCCGGCGAGCCTCCCCTGCAACGGCGCATGAGGATGCGCAGAGCCTCCTGGCTCTTCCTTGATCCCTTCCCCATGGCCAGAGCACAGGGGAATGGCATGGGGGAACAGGGCATGATTAAACTGTATCCCTACCGGGCACTCAACAGAGCATTAGGAAGAGCTGCTGAGTGAAAGCAGTGCTTTCCTCTCCCTGGCTACACCTGAACACTTGCCCCTTCCAGCTCTTGGGAATAGGCAGGGTAGGGAGCTCTAGGCCACCCTGCCAGGTAGGGTGGTGAAGAGGCCTCCTGGAAAAGGGAGAGGGTGGGAAACAAATTTCCTTAGCTCTCCTTCATGGTAATGCTTGCCAAGTTCTCCTCATGTCTCTCCATTTTCCCTGTGATTACGAAGTTATATTGGCGTTCAGGAGTCACGGAAAGTGTTTTGTCTTTGTTTCAGTTCTCTCCTGAAAGCTGGGATAAAGCCGGGCAGTACATATTACAAGGTAAGAGGCAGTCTTTTATAAAATCATTTGTGTGTATTTTTCTTAATCGGAAGTCAAGTATTTGCTAAAGATAAAGTGGCATCTTTTAATTGAATAGGTCTTTAGAGTTGTGCTTTGTCTATGAGCTTTTGTTAACTTACAAATATGAGAACTATTGGAAGAAGTTACTGCTATTGAGTTCTTCATTTACCCAAGCTCTCTGTGTTTTCCAGATGACTGCCTTAAAGGAAGCTCTCACAAGGGCTTATGGTGTAACACTGAAGATCCAATGTCTGCCTCCAGAAGAGGTAAAAAAAAAAAAAGTCCATGAAAATGTTGCCTACACACTGCCATCACTGAGTTCGGCTTAGGTTACTACTGATGGAGCTTTTTTTAATGCATAAATACAGCTCATGAAGGAAATGCCCTTTCTTCACCCTTGGTATACCATGGTGAGCCTTTCTGCTAGTATACTTGCCCAGAAAATGGGAGTATTGCATTGAAAGCTGCCTTCATCTCAAAGAACTCAACCCTGCATCTCTTTTGCAGTTTATGGGTGAATACTGCAACCATCAGGCTAGAGGTGAGGCTGCAGTTGAGTCCTCTCTGCTCCTGCTTAAACCTTAATCACCATAAAGGCAATTACTCAGTTTAACAGCTGTGATCAGAAAGGAACCTGTGACTGCAGGCCTTGGYAAACGTACTACCCATGAAAGTGGTGCTTGGCTTTCCCTCACTGGGCATGGCTCAGATATTCTGCAYGACTCCCTCAGAAATACAGCAAATGAGAAGCTTGTCTCAAGAAGGCCCTACCAGTATAAAAAGGCATTCTGAGCTTTAGGGTAGYTCAGGATGATCGCAGTCTTTTCCGTACAGGAATCTTATGTAAAATCTCCCTCTCCCTTGACCTTTCCCTGGCAATGACTGGGCTGAGAGTCCCAGTGAAGTGGAAAACCTGGTACGCAGAGACAGTGTRCCACTGTCAAGATACAGGTGCACACGTCTGAGCCCAAAGTGTCCCTGAAGGAACAAAACAGGATTCCAGACAGTTACAAGTTACTCAATTTCCTGCCCTTAAAAAAAAAGGCAGGGGAGAGGAGAAGGCAAAGAGAGAGAGAGAGAAGCGAGCACTTCCTCTTACAGAGGACTTTGAGTTTTATAAAAGTGGTTTATCACAGAACACAGTTACTGCAAATACACAGACTTCAGTTTTATGACAATTTGCCAAGATACAGTTGCTGTTGGTGTTAAATAGCTCTCGTGTTGTCGGTTCATTTGCTTTAGCAGGGCTGTGAGGCTTTCATGCTCAGATGTTGCTTTCCATGAGAAGAATTATTAAGTTAAAAGTGATTCAAAATATATATTTAAATTGGTTGAGCACCAAAAGAATAAGGGCTGAATGTCAGTTGCAAATTCGCCCACCTCTAGATTTTGAAGAAATACAAAACTAACACAAAGCCCAGATTTTAGCTCTTTTTATATTCATTGTAGTGCTACCACTTACTTTTAGTATAATCAGCATACAGTCCAAATTGGGTGAAAGAAATTTAGCAGTTTGAGTCTCCTGTACTTAATAGTTTAAACTAATGGAGAGGAAAAAGGACACTCCACTTATGCAAAGCTGACCCTTTTCAGCGATCCAGCCTTGTAGTTGCCTGAGGTGGCAGACTGCCTTGTCAGGGAGCTCTGATGCCTGAAATATGTTACAGATTTGCTGTGTTCTTAGGTTTCTTAAAAACAAACAAGCAGACACATTTTTTTTCTTCTGTACAAAAATGTACAAAATTTTGTACAAAAACGTCCTGCTTTCTAGCAATTTCTAAATCAGTGTTTTTTCACATGCACTTCTTCATCATGCTTGTCCATTCTTTAGGCTTTCTTCATAATCTCCTTTGCTGCATTTGGTTTCCAGGCCTTCTCTCTTTCTTTGTGGCCAGTATCTTTCCTCCCCATCAGTCCTGCAGTTCAAAAATGACATCTCTGCTATTTTTCCCARATGCTTTTGTGTTCCTCTCAGTAAAAGCTTCTGTAAAACTTCTCCTTTCTCCTTTTTGGAGAATTTTCTTTGCCTTAATTCCCATCCTGCGATAGGAGTGTTGATGAAAGGAGACCTTCCATATCAGARTTTCTTTTTACCATTCCCATCCTTCAGCTGGAGCACATCATTAAGAAGAGCAGCTTCTGTGYGCTGTGCAGACCTGATAACCTATTTTGCAGCCTTTCATAGTGAGACTTACTAGTCAGATCTCCCAAAATGATCCCGAGTTGTGACATTGAAATGCCTTTCCTCATGTGCTTGCTCCTTAAAGATGACTTTGCTGCAAGCTCTTCAGGGTGGTACTTCTATGATCTGTCTCTCCCTCACACGTTTCCAAGCTGCAACGCTACAAATGAGCWCTACTGTATAATGTAACTGTGGCAAATATGTGTGAAGTACTCGTTCATTTTCTTCTACACAACAAGCTGATCTCATTCTTCCTGTCTCTAGGGTGAAAAAGCCCAGACAATTGGCCAGATTGAGTTCTGCTTCACCAAAAATCTGGAGCTGAGAAACTGCACAGAGCCGAAGGGTGGATCCAAGGGGATGCAGACTGGCTTGCAGCTGGGAACTGGGGAGTTGTCTGTCTGCAATGATACTCTCCCTACCTACTACCCTTTACAGGTCCAAGGTCACAAATGAAAMCACAAGCGCTTGAAAAACTTTTTAAACAACAACCCTTTAAGCATTATACCTTAGAAAGCAGTCTTGACTTGGCAGTATTCCCCAAACCTGTCCATTTTTATTGGCATGCTGTAAAGATTTCTGCTGGAAGCAGAATTCTTTTCTCTTTACCTTTCTGTGGTAAAGGAGAATGGCCTGCACTGTATTGTCTGCTGCAATAGGCTGAAGACCTGAATTGTTGGAGTTCGTATCTGATTTCCAGTTTTGTGTGGATTGTTTTGGCTCATTTACAGTTGAATCAATGCTCAAAAGAGAACTGTGCCTTGTTTCATTTGCAGTTGTCTCCCACATTAGCTGCTTTATTCTACTTTTTGCCAGTGCCAGGGGGGTCAAGTCGTCCTTTATTCTGAAAGGATGCTTGTCACCCTGAGGTGAGATGACAGTTTTTGGGGGAAAAATGTTACACAGAAGAACTTTGAGAGCTGCCTGGAGGTCCTTTTCCAAACTGAACACTCACTGCCTTCCAGACATACTAAATAGAGGCCACGTCCTCTGGGACGTTAAACCTTTTCTTACCCATAAATCACTGAGGACCAAAGACAACAACTTTTGCACAACTTCTTAGCAAATGACGTTCACCAGCTTTTGGCATCTGTGGTTTTGGGTGCCCTTCTCAGGATGCCACAAAGCTTTTTATTTGCAGGTTGTCCTCTTTTCCTAAACTTAGGTTTGCCTCAGTCGTTCTATACACTCATGAGGAACTACCAGTTGTACAATAGCTACCATAGCTAGCATAGAAAAAATGTTATGCCATAAAAGTATGATATTTATTCATATTTTTCATCTCATTTAAGCGTTAASTACTTCTACAGAGGTGTGAGTGCCTGAAATTCATTTAAAAATATGAGATTTTTCATTTAGTTCCTAGAAACAGCTTTTTGTAGGAGAAACAGTAAATACTACGGGATTTTCAGTGTAAAGTACAARTGCTGGCAGTAGTGTATCTCCAGCCAATAATAATTATGTGCAATAAAGCTAAAAGTTTCCAAATGGGACCAAATTGGGATAACATGCTGTGTTGATAAAAGTGTCCCAAATTGTCTCTCAAAGAAATCATGGCTCAAAGAACCATCTGTTAGAAAAATATCACTTGAAAAACATGAAATGCAGTGTTAGGAACAAAAAATTGCTCTGTTTTTCTGGTTTTAGAAACATTCATATGCACTCTCCTTTTCCACTGTTGCTGTGCCACCACTCATTTAAGGATCTCTTACCTTGCCATTCCAGACAGAACATTGCCAGTAGATTCTGAGTCTTTTCTTTAGAAACACGGAGACCTTGCTTTACAAAATGAGAGAGAGAGAGAAAAAAAAAGAAAAAAGGAAAAAAAAAAAAAAAACAAGGAGAAAATGAGAAAAAAAAAAAAAGGAAATGCAGTGAAAGAGTGAGGTCTGCACTCTCTTGTGCCCTTTAGGGTAGCGAAGGCTTCTCTTCTCTTCTAAGAGCAGGCATATACTAACATAGTGTATTTTTTAAGTATACTCTACAGCCTTTAAAATCCACTCAGTTTTTCAGGAATACCCTGTTATTTTACCTCCACCATTAGGGGCCTATTAGAAGAATTGATCTTCACTGGTCACAAATGGAGAATTTTGAAGGGAAAGGCCTAAGAATACAACATGTAGTACCTGGTGTATATATAGCAGTGAATTCACTGCTGCTTTAAGTAGCAGTAATGTTTTGGAGTAAATTGGCTTCAAGAGCTGTTTGATTATATTAAGTTAAATCTTAGTATATTAAGTCCTGCTGTTGATTATGTCCGTARCACTCCATCTGGGAACTGTACTTGCATCCTGAGCACACAAAGCCGAATCAAAGACTAGATAAGCTATTGCTTATCAGTATTGCTTTGGAGGTGTTTTGAGGAGAGGCAGTGAAACAGGAAAAATATGTTGCCTTTTGGAAATGTTGCGATAATTCAACCTTTCTCCATGRTTGGTGTAATAATTAGGTGTAATAAGAGGGGAACTTTGGTGACAGCATTTTCTAAAATTTCAATGTGTGTGTATGTTTGTATGTCTGCTGAGTATAATAGCGCATCTGTCTTCACCAGAGAGCAGCAATACTGGATTCCTATACTCAGGAGCTGTGCTGGTATTGTTTAAGAAATTGTCAGTGCTCAAAAGCTAATTAAAAAAAAAGTTTGTATAATGACAAAAACGTGGCCTGCCACTYTTAGAATTCTATTTAACTTTTTATTAATGTTAAATTCAGAAAAAATATATTTTAATTGCATGCTCTTCTAGTCGGACGGAGGGGAGGGGTATGTGTGAAATTTTTTGATCAGCTGTTGCAGGTCCAAATTTAAACAACAAGCTAAACGCACAGAGCTGAAAACAAGAGGCAAAATTCTTCCCTGAGTTTTCTGCCACTGAACTTTGTGCATCGGGAAGGGATTCAGGTAAAGGGAGTTCTTCTGCTTCTGCGCGAGCAGTTCCATGTTTCCCACTRGTCACTTGGGATTCCACACAGAGCTTTACTCTGTTCTTTTAAGATGACTGTGTGCTGTGATATGGCTCTAAAAGTCCGAGACTCAGGACAGAGGTGGGCACTGCGGCTGGGGTAACCTCCAGAAAGTCTCCTCTCCGAGGCTGAAAGACCACTGAAAAGTTCAGGTCCTTTCTCCGAGACTTAACTACTACTCAGCACTTAAATAGTACACTTAATAGTACATACTTAATAGTACATAGGTTTTGAACCAGCTATGTAGAGTGAAAGCCCATTATGAACATGAAATTAAAGCTCCCATCATAAGCTTTTTAAAGAAACAAGCTCCTCTATTTCTCAAGGTCATGTGTTTTATGGTTCAGAATTTTTTATGCTTTGAAATCGCCTATTCACCTTTCCTTTCAAAGTTCTCCGACTGCGGTGCTGTAGCCTCATTTGCTAATCATCAAGGAGCAAAGTGGGAGCTGAGGTCAGTAAAAACCATCAAATGTTCTCACGAGCTGGGTAGGGCAGTGCTTGCCTGGCACTGGTTCTGCTAAAAACACAGCTCTGAATTACAATAACAGCAGTCTCAAAATCTCACTGCATCTCATTGCCATCTTGGGTGAGCAAGTGCAGTGGGAAAAAAATCCCTTAAAATCCACAGTCACATACTCTACAGTCAACTAAGTGATTTGCTTTTGCCTGCTTTTCTCTAGTTGTGTTCTGATTCCTCAGTCCTTTTCATAGTTTCCTGTCACTTGCAAGGAAAGCTCAAACTTGGAAGAAATRATAGAGTTATCGGTTCTCATACCAACAAGTATCTATTTTCTTAATGGAAGCTTGAATCAATAGCCTGGGGGTTCCTTTAATTGCAGTATAAATTATATATTCTTTTATAATGCCAAATAATGCCTAGAGAGACAGAATTTACTGTACAGCAATTCTCTGTAGTTCTCAAGTGCAATATATTAGTTTAAGCCAAGCAAGCAATTGCAAATACATACTGTAGAAGGAAGTGACACAGCCAGTAGCAGACCTGGCAGTGAGATGCTCCCAGATAAAGCTGACTCTTATCAAATAGAGTCAGCTAGAGTCATCTAGAGTCAGCAAATACAAGTCAGAAACTTCCAACCTCTGTGCCAGAGCAGATAGCATAACTTCCATGCACATCTCAGCTGCATTTTCAAATACAACGAATGTGAGGGAGGTGATAAATTTTAAAACTTGGAGGAGAAACTGCATATTCTGAAATGGGAAAGAGGGGGATGTACAAAACCTGCATGCTAAGCAACAGTCTTCTACTGAGTAAAAAACGATTAATGAATGCTAAGTCAAAATGGGTGGAAAATTAACCTCGCAGACTCTGTAAGTGCTGGTCTAGGGGATGTTCCTGAGGGATGTTCCTGAGATATTTGCCTCTAACAATGGCTTGTGTTCTGTTACCAATGTTGGCAATTGCTTTTCATCAGACTGTATGTAATTTCTAAAGAAATATTAATATGATTTAARTAGTAAAGGAAAAAATAAATGGATATTGGGAGCCTCGTCTGTCGCTCCAGCTCTGAAAAGGGTCATTTGGATATTCGGAGCCTGAACTATTGCTCCAGCTCTGCAAAGTGTCACTTTCTTCCTTAAACACATGGCTGCTCCCAAGAACAAGATAAAATCGATCAGCCTGGAAGATCCAGTACAGCCTGGAGAAGATGGGAGATTTATTCTTTTCTGCATCATAAAGTAAATTAACCAAACCCCAGCAGGGGAGGTGTTTGTGCAGCCTCAGTGCTTTAAAACTTTAGTTGCAAATTCCACAAGGGAACTTGGCCCGTGTCTACCCTGTGTTCCTGTGCTCTGTGGGGCAAAACGCAGCACAGGGGCTGTGACAAGTGCTGAGGGGGGAGTCCAGCCTGGGGGGCTGCAAGAAGCGTCTGCAGCTGAGCGGCTTCACRGGTGAGCAGGGCTCCTCCTGTGGAAGAGCAGGGACGTGCAGCGGGGATGGAGGTCACAGGCCTCCAGTGTCCCCACACCACACCTCAGAGCAGGTCCTGGGGCAGCCGGTGAGTGCCTGTGCCCAGATGAAGTCCAGCACGTGTGAAACAGTCTAAGTAGCTGCAAAAGGAGAGAGGCAGGTGCTGGCCGTTGCTGTGAGGAAGGGTGGCTTGGGGGTTGCACTCTTGCATCCGGCACCTCGGTGCTATGGGGTTGCARTAGGCACCTGTGCTCTGGTGGGATCCCACTCCGAGCACCACCAAGCCAARGGCACGGAAGGGCAGAGGTGCTGCTGGCAAAGCTCTTGCTGCTCAATGGTGGAGCTGACGATGCAGGAGGAGAAGGTCAGGGCTTTGCAAGCGTGCTGGCTTTGTCCCAGCGGCGCAGCAGGTAGGGACGAGCAACGCTCAATTCTGCTGTGCTGCTCAGGCTGCTCAGGCTCATCCCAGCTCGTCCTGGGTGTAAGGGTTGCCTGCTGCAGGAGGCTGGACCACAGGTCACCCAGAGCAKATATAAATCATGCATTTTGGGAAGGGCTGCAGATTCCTGGGCTTTGGAGATTAAGTGTTTTGGTAAATACAAAATACAGGATAAGTAAAATCTGATGTGSGAGATGGGAAGATTATTTTATATTGATGTGCTGTGCTGTTTGTTATTGCTTTCCCCCCAAAATTAGCAGGATGGTCACAGGCAGTGCAAGGATTAGATAGATAGACCTTGAGAGCAACTAGGCCCAGAAATGCACCCAAAATGATTATATGATTCCTATCAACACAATGCTGAGCACAAAAATCATGTTCAAATGCAGTTATCAGTTTGAAGAATTGATGTCCCCAAATCTTTAAAAAAAAAAAAAAAGCTGAAATGATCAAACTTGATGAAAGAATTCCTGAGCAGGCTAAAGAATGCTATATACTGTTTGTAAATACTCTTCTGAGAAGCAGCTCATTTTTTAGGAAAMAAGCTGTACACCTAAGATGCTCCTGTAACTCACACAGTTATTGTTYGTATCAAAAATGCATGCTTTGCACATGAAGAAGACAAGCCAAAGCAAAATTACCAAGAACTAAAAACAGCAACTACCCTATAAAAATGATAAGCACTATAAACAAGTCTGATGCTTCCCAGTAGGTTTGACCTTCTGTGAAATCATTTCTGGTCAGGGCTGTTCTTTAACAATTGCCGTTGCCACTGCGGCGGGTGGCGTTTGTGTTTCCAAAGCTCCCAGCCGGCAGGGAGGCAGCTCTGTGCCCTCCTGCTCTCGCTTGGCAAGAAAGCCAGTCACGTCACTTGAGTGCCCTCCCTTTAGCCCATCGGTCTTTCATAGACCTGTTTCCCTTGTTTAGATTTCATAGGTTAAACTGACTGCAAAGACTGCATGTGGCTGGATGTCTTGTGCTGTCAGCTCCTTGGTGTCACCTATCCCAAGATAGGGAGGGCAGCGTGGCACCTGTAGACCTCACCTCCTGGTAAACCACATTATCCAGGCAATTGCCAGATGCCCAGGACACACATTTGTGGCGAGGCTGGGAGCCAGGAGCCTGGCTGGCTGAGGGCTGGTTGTTAGGCAAAGCGGGAACAACACTCTTCCCACTCCCGCTTCCCACTCTCATAGATACTCAGATATTCTCAACTTATTGTGCCACTATCTCACTAAAATAGCCATTTTTTTAAATCAACAACTGTTCATGTTGTTGTTACGAAGTAATCTCTTGTGTTACATCTCTCAAAGTAACCAAACCTGTGATGAAGAGATTCTAGTGGAGAGTATCTCCATTAGAGATGAAGATCTCTAGTGGATAAAAAAAAATCTCTTAACAGGCATTGGACAGAAATAGGTGAAATAACTTCTTGTTTTGTTTTGCTGGAAGTCTTTCTAATAGCCTTCTGTTTAGAGAGATTTTGAATGCTAGGATCACTGGAGGCCTGGAGAAAAGGAGGTGTACTCATCAATAGCTTTTAATCATTTATTTGTTATGTCTTATATTCTAGAGCTACAACTAAGCTGTTCTGGATGAAGGCATCTGTTTTTTTGGCAAGTCTGACTGATTAACAGGCCTGCTGTCATACTTGCACCTGACCAAGAACTGTCTCAAAAAATTAATTAATTGAAAAAGATGGCAAAATGGATATTCACTGAATCAGTTAACAGTCTGAGACCTCCATTATTATTTAAACAGAAAGATTACTTAGATAGTGACTTCTGTCTGGGCAGATGAGAAAACTGGCAATCTGGAATATCTGGAAAAATCACCTTGTAAAGAAATGCAGCTTGAAGTCTGAGGACTTCAAGTCCCACACAAAAGAAGGACATTTTCATGAGCTTGCTATTTGCATCCTCTCTAGGTCTARGCAAGCAATTAGAATTTAAATTCTTAAAAATAGCTTTGCTTTTGGAGCCAATTGGGGCATTTGGCCCCTTCAGTGGAATCAAAACCCCAACTCAAGCAGCCGAGCTGCCCGTACATGGCCCAGCCTTTGTGGGTGTCTTTAGGATCTGCTAGAGCTGGAGCGAGCTAAGCCTGGCTTACCCTGGTGCTGCAGGGCCGAGCCTGCGGCCTCTCCTCCCATCCAGTAGGCCAGGAGAGGGCAGGTCAACATGGGGACCCACCCGGGTGCCCCCCAGTCCTGCCTGTTCCTGCCTATCGGCTGTCCCCGGAGGGCAGGGCCAGCTCCAGGTGTCCCAGTTGTCCCTCCYGGTGGCTGTGCAGACAGAAACTGAGAGGAGCGGTGGGATGCGTCCCTGTTCCCGCGGATGGAGGTGTTGCTGTGATGCCAACGGAGGCCCCTGCAGAGCCCAGGCAGGGGGCTTGGGCCGTGCAGGCCTTGCAGCGGGGCCCGAGCTGCCGCCTAGTCCTGCCTGGCCAGTCCTGCCTGGCCAGTCCTGCCTGGCCTCTGCCGCATCCCTCCTGCGGTGCCGGTGGCTGGGAGCACCAGCTGGCTACAGAGCAGGCTGCCCACCCGCCACGTGGAGTTTCCTTCCCAGCAGAATAAGGAGGGATTCAGAGGGGTCTCCTTATGAAACAGCTCCCAGCCTGGTGTTCTGAGCACTCACAGGGACAGGAAAAGGAGCCCTGTCCCAATTTTGTCCTGCAGAAGGAGGAGTGCAGCAGCAGCAGCAGCACTCCTTTGGCTTGGATCAATCTTCCAGCTGCCAGCAGCTCCTACACCAGCACCTGCATTTCCTCTCTTTAGTTAAGTGATGCCTGCTGTCTTTAGGGAGAGGCTTCATCCCCCTGGCATAGGTGAGGCCCCAGAGCACCTGTAGTTGAGGGACGAGGGGCCRGCGGGACAGAGGCAGGGGCAGAGCTCCTCTGCCTGCCCCGGCAGGCGGCCAGCAGCAGGAGGCCACCGCGTGCCCAGACACACGGGAGCGCCTTGCGGGCAGTGAGGACCTCCCAGGACCATCCAACCGCTCCCCAGTCTTTTTTGTTTAATACCTAAATTCCCTCAGCTGCCTCATAATAGATACCCATACTTAGAGATCATCTGTCTTCACCCATACTTAGAGGCTATTCCCAGAAGTAGGACAAGGGGCAATGGGTGTAAGTTGAAACACAGGAATTTCCATCTCCATGTGAGGAAGAACGTCTTTCCTGGGAGGGTGCCAGAGCCCTGGCACAGGCTGCCCAGGGAGGCTGTGGAGTCTCCTTCTCTGGAGGTCTTCCCAACCCGCCTGGATGCCGCCCTGTGCCCCGTGCTCTGGGTGTCCCTGCTGAAGCAGGGGGTTGGACTGGATGATCTCTAGAGGTCCCTTCCAACCTCAACCATCCTGTGACTCTGTGATACTTATTTTGGACCCCGTGTTTCACATTCAATAATGAGTGTTTCTGAACTTCTCATTCCTCTAGCTGAACTCTGTTGAAAGCCACCAGTGGTCAGTGGTGGGAATTTTAATTACCGACAGCTTGTTTCATCAGCCACAGAGAGCCAGATGGAGCAAATTTCATAATACTGAAATATAAATGATGTATTGTTTAACACAAATTTTGAAGTCCCTTCAGATTTGCAAATTAGGCAGTGAATAGCTTTTCATTTTAGACACATGGAACTCTGTAATAACCTGATGTCATTTTGAGCACAGTGATTAATATTCAGTTTACAGGACATATGGGGACACATTACAGTCAATCAGAGAAAAAGAATTAAATGAACTTAGTTTGCAGGTATTTAACTCAGTTTCTTGAACAAATATTTTATTAGATATTTGAGAACTTCCTCATTATTCTGTAAATTTACTGCCTTCTTCAGAAAGAATTTCTAATGAGGTCTCTTTCCAATCCCAGTGGTCTATGGTAATCTGACTACTATGTCATCATACATCACTGTGAAATGAAACAGGGACTGTGACAATATATCTCATATTGGCAATTACTTACCAATCTATTTTAAGCTTTTGCCTTTCTGATGATTTGGATGAGAGAAAGTCTTACTCTAGATAATGCAATAAGACTGGATTCAGCAGCCTGTGACAGGACAGAAAAAAAAAGCAAGAAAAAGTAATATTTTATATGCTTAATTGGTTATATTTCCTTAATGTGGAAAACATTGGGAATTTTCCAGTAACACAGAGCTCAGTAACATAAGGAATACAAAATACACTTAATTAAATACGCACAGTTCATTTTTTTATGATTTCAATTCTACTCCCATTCTCTGTAAGTTTTGGACTGTCTTAATATACATATATTTTTTCAATGCAGGAAGTCACCCAAAAGCCAATTACCAGTGCCGGGGTAATACTAATATAYCACAGCCAAGAAATTGCAATTAAATTATTCCCACTTAGCCAAGGATTTTAGAGTGAAATATTCAGTAGCACCATGCCTCGCTTTAGAGAAAGAAAGTCATACAATAAGGCTGCTTTTCAAAAACTTGTTTAGCATATTTTTTTTCTGAAACTCTTTACAGCACAGCAACTCAGTGCCACTGGCTTCAGTTACAGCATTAGAGGCTGTAAGTGTTGCTTTAAGGTGAAGTTTTATTATTGGTTGAACAAATTTCAGCCAAACTTTGCTAATCAATAACCTTTACGTCATGAACGATTTACTGTAAAGTTCCAGTTTCAACTCCTTGCTTTCAGTAACAGCAATCTTTTATTTGAGCTTTGTTGGCATTATTCATATATGCAMTGAGTTGGGCTCTTTTTGTACTCATCCTTTAAGATATTGCTTCAGTGACCACTCCCTGAAATCTCAAACACTCAACTTCATTTTTGTTAAAAGGGCAATTCAAGATAATCTGAATTTGTACTTAAACATTAGAGGAGAAAGCTATGCAGAGAGTCCAAAAAAAAAAAAAAAAAAAAAAAAAAAAAAAGAAGCTAATTAAGTAGTTTTGTCATATAAAAGTCCTGATCCTTGATGCACTCTCATTGCAGTAGACAGTTTATTACCAGATTTTTTTTTTCTGGATTTTATAAACCTACAGGTATTAGCTACCATGTGAACTCCTCTCACAAGCATTTCAGTCTAGTTTAAAATAGAGAAAAAATGTATACCTGRTGTCATTGACAATAAGTAGTTCATTCTTTTGGCATCTTACATCTTGCTAGTTGTGATTTTTTTGAGAAACTTTTTCTAATTTATCAGGTGAAAAGTGAGAATTGGTCAGAATAAGAAACTTTTGAGCCATTGGACATACCATCAATGAATTCTTGTTCATTGAACCATCTAATGGTTATTGAAGTCAAGGAGTTGCRCTTGTAGATTGGCTCACAGAAAAATAAAGATTCTGACTGAAAGTGGTGTTGGGTTGGGAAGTTGTTCTTCCAAGCCAGAAATGAAAATGCAGCCAGTGACTACCATGTGAGCAACTGAGGTTCAAAAGTGTTTTGGATAAGTTCTTGGAACAAATCCACTGTTGCTATCCTGAACAAGACTGGTACGTCACATGATTCAAAAATTTCTTTTTCTGACCAATTCCTCCAATTCCAATTCAGGAACGGAAAGCTTTCTTTCTTAGCATGTAGAATAAAGTTTTGTACCTTATTCTCTCCTCAAATCTGAGATGCTACCTAGAGGCTCCAAACAAGTGTACACGTACAAGTGTATGTACAGCCTTCCTCCTCCAAATGTCAGTAGAGATTGCACCATCTGTCCAAAACCAGAACTTCAGCAAAGGTATTTTCATGAGAGCTTTGCAAGAGGTTTGAGGTTTTCTCTAAAATAAATCCTACACAGAAAGTTGCTGTGAGGTAGAAGATTGTTTTGCAGCTGAGAGCAAATGCCAATTTGTGGTAAGCATCCATCTTTCCAGAGGATGCTCTGGCGTTGATTCTAAGGTTTTGAGTGTCAGAGGTTTGAAAACGGCAGATTAGCAAGGATTAAACTGATCAATAATATTTAGAGAGAAAGAAGCAAGTGAACAGAATAACTGTGATAACTTTTTGCTTGCTTTTTGCAACTGAATGAAGTAGCAAAGAGTATGACAAATTGGCTTAGCCAAGCCTAAAGCAGGTTCTTTATTCCATTGGCAATCTGTGATGGAGCCCAGATGTTTTGATCAAGAGCAGATTTCCCTGCAGCTAAGCAGAGCAGGAGCTGAGAGGAAAATTATCTCTATTAAAGCTGTTTAGAGACTGCTATTGGAGAGCTCTAGTAATTAAATATGTACCTAACACAGGGCAGACTTGCTTGGAGGGGTTTCTGCTGCATGACTTTTAGTTATCTGGTGTGTTATTGAAAAATAACAGTCACAGAAATTATTTAAATTGCTTTCTGTAAGAAACCTCTGGTCAATCATGTCACAGTAGTGTCGCAAAGGCAAACTGCAGCAAAATTTCTAAAATGTTCTGCAAATGATTACAGACGACCCTAGAGTCATAAACAGTAGTTGTCTATTTTTAGTGATATAGAGCTATCATTTGGGTAAGCCTTTGCTTCTCCAGTGATAACAGACAGGTGATTAAGACACTATTTGAAAATAATATAATGTCTTATGTGCCTCCTTCTCACATACTCCCCATTAAGGGTAATATTTCTTTTTTTCAGCAGGCCACTGTGAGGCTCTGTTATTGCTTCTAATGAGGTTGGTGGTATTACAGTGGAAGTTGCATCAGCAACTACTAAAATCAGAATATACTGACATAAGGTATTATAATTTTCCAAATCACATTTAACTGAGCTGAATGAAGCTGAAGGACTTAACATTGATCTTCTTGAGTCATTATCCTCAAAGAAATGATAGATGTGTAGTTATTTCTGGAACATTTAAGTTAGCAGTTACTTTAGGTATAAGCGAGAAGTTACTTTAGGTATTTAAGCAGAGGAAGCACTTTTAGTAGCAACAGTAGATATTTAGAACACTCTAAGTCCGCCGTGTAAGAACTCAAGTATTTTAAAAATCTAAGATAAAGCTAAATTTTAACAATAATTTAAATGTTTAAAATACTCACATTCACAGTGATAGCAGGCAAAACAAATACAGCTTTTCTCCTGTTAGGCAATATATAAGACAGCCATGATTATGGTGTGAAAATTAGATGGGGATAGAGACACTTTATGATCATATATGTAGCAGCTATATTGAGGAAGGTGCCCAAGAACACAGGCTTAAATAGTAAGCATTACAGAACTGCTGTGATGACCTTTGTTAAATAATATTTGCATGSTAATCAACCTTGGGTTGATTGTCCAGAAAAAAAGAATATAAAGAATGCAGTGAAATGAGAGGAAACAAAGAAAAGCATACCCAGCTATTTCTAAATTTCTTGTGACTTCAGATAATATTGAACTCCTTACAAGGAGTTCTGCTTCTTTGCCTAATTTGCACCCACTTATATCCCAAACAACCTATCCTATTCAAAATTTTAAAACACAAACCTTACATGGAGCACCTTTTAAGGACCTTAGGAGGAATAACGCAAAAGTAGCTTCTGAAAAAAATAATTGTGCTTTTGTTTGGAAAAGAGCTGGAGTCTGCCCTCCCTTGTATCTATGAAATTAAAGCAGAACATAATGTGCCCACTGATTTTATAAATGAGTTCATGCTACCTGCACGGTAATTCTGTTCCCTTTGATTTTGTCTTCTGCTGTAAGTTTATGGACTAGAAATGAGGTATGTAGTAGAAACTGGTTGCCAGCATGAAGTATTTGTCAGCGTAATTCTGTACTTGGTTTTGTAGATGGATACGAATTGCCAAAGCACTTGAAGTAAATTAATCTAACAAATTCTGTTAAGTTGCGTTAAGTACAATTTGTTCGCTACATGGTTAGAACAAATCTGGCTTGCTGGAGGGCTTTGGCTTCCCCTCCTCTGCCCTTAAATGCAAGAGGTGAAACCAGCTCTAATGCTCCAGGCTGCCCAGGTGACCCTGGAGGTCATTTTTATTCATCATGAGGCCATCAAATTCAGGAGATTATCCATAAGAACTAATTATTCTCTCAGCAATAGTATAAATCTTAAAGCATCTCAGCAAGAACACAATATTTTTTCAATAGTTGGCACACAATATTAGATACAACAGGAAGGAAGTAGAATAATGATTGTTTCTCATCATGTTAAGAGCCTTTTCTCCTTTCCAAGCCAAAACTCAAATATCAATAGAGATCATTAATGAGATACGAATCTGGAACTAAGTGCTATGTTTTCTTTTGAGCAGGACAGCCATTCTCTTGCATATACATATATGTGGCTCAGCAGCCCCAAGATCTCTCTCACTCAGTGAAAAACTGTTACTGCATTTCAGTCTATTATGGACGATACACATTGCTGTAAATCATGCAGGGATTTAAAGCTATTTTAAAAATACTATCTAAGCAAAATTAAAAAAAATGTTAGGGTACCTGAAAGTCAAGTCAATAAAACTCACTGTTTGCTTTGCTGTACTTCTGGCAGACACTGAAAATGCTAAATCATCTGCTAAAGCCACTCCTTTCTTTCAATGTCGAGACCTATTCATAGAGTCCTCAATGGAGTCATTATACTTCAAATCCTTTGAGGATTTCCAAGCATCATTTTTCTTGATTGTACTTGATTTTACTGCAGTGAGTAGCAGAATTCAACAGTACTAAGAAAGTGTGTGTATGCATAAAGCTGGTCCAAGAACTTAAAGAAAGGACCTTGATTTCCACTTGAACAGAGATGACATATAACAATTTCACTGGATTGTGGTTAAACAATGAACTATTGCAATTCTTACTTACTATCTATGTAGTTAACCACATTTTACAGTGTTTTAGTTGTAGTGTACCCTGATCCTGTGATCCAGCCTGATCTTAACATTTATTTGCAAGGTCAGCAAAGGTAGTATCTAATCCAACTTTGTCCATATAGATGTACTACATGATATTGCTGCCTGAAAACTGCACAGGGCAGTTAAGGAAAGGCTGAAGTTAGGACAACTTTTGCAGGAAGAATGAGGATCTGTGAGACAGAGCAACACCTATGATCCATATTTCAGTTAATGATGACCAAAAACATGAGATCATAGACTTGAAAAAAAAAAACGAAAATACCATCATAAAGGTGCTGGGAAGGAAAGTGAAAAAAAAACCCACAAATACTTACAAACTTACCCCAGCGGCATGTGTTTTATCATCTGTGTGATTGGAAARGAGTTATGTATCTAGCCTTTAAGGTCTTAATCATTTGTCCAGATTCACAAAGCACCTTAGCTGCCATCCTACGTAACTCTTAGGCATCTATCTCCTGAGTTTAGCTCCCTGCATAGCTCAGAGGAGCGGGACTCACTCTGCTAGACRCTTCCATTCACAGCTCAGCCAGAATTGGGGCTGGCTTTGCCTTCCTTTCAACAACTGAAGAGCTAAAACACTCATTGAGAATGTTGGCATTTGTCTTTTAGCTCCTGTTTTTGCCCAATAAGATCCATATTTCCTGTACCTCTTGAGAGTCCCCCACTTGGCAAGCCAGTCAGGATTGGACTGTTTTCGACTGTTAGTAGTATTGCTATTTCTTTTTGCACTACATCAACACTTCTTGATGACAGGTCTTGGTCTCCGGACTCCTACCCATCTGCTGAATGTTTGAGACACTAAATATAGTCATTAATTGTCGCTTCCCAACTTCTCAGCGCGTTTATAGCTGTTTTATGCCAGATTAAGCAGCTCTTTTTAGAAAGACCAAGTATTCCTCCACTCAGAGAAAAACAAATTAGGATATTTTTCCAGTGTAGAGAGAGTAGGAAGTGTAGGTTAAAATATCTTCAGGGCAAAGAGTTGGCTGAAGATCTGTAGTTCTGAAAAGGAAAGGCAATTCAAGCAATGCACTTCTTTTCTTTTTCTTTTTTTTTCTTTTTTTTTTTTTTTTTGTCAGCTGCCCAGAAGACATTTTCATATAAACGTCTTCTGAACAAGGTACAGGGTAAAAAAAAGCTGGGAGTTAGCACTGTAAATACAGTAATAAGTATATGTTAGCTTATCCAGAAACTCTCATCTTTTTATGAATGGTATTTTATTATAGGTAAACATTATTTCTCATTTCTCCATGTACTTTTCTTCTTTCTTTTTTTTTTCTTCAGGCATATAAAGGTTGTCACTCTGCAAGAGAAATAATTTAGACTCCACCTTCCCTGCATTGAACCATCATGACTGGCATCAGAAAACCCAAAGATGCTTAGTATCAGTTGGAAGGAAGGAAATAAGCTTTCTGAGTCTTTCACTGGAAAAATCCATTACAATAGTTTCCACAGCCCTGGGAACAAAACCTTGTTACAGGTGTAACAGACAGCTCATGCCCAGTGGGAAGCATGAAGCTGAAAGATTCATCTGGTGTTCCTTAACATGCCTGGTCCCCGAGCAGAGCTTGTGGGAGCAGAGGTGAAAAGTAGGAGCTCACTTGGCTCAAAAGCAGCACGGAAAATGGATCAGTGCAGCCAGCTGCTGGTGCAGGACAAGGGAAGAGAGATGATGAGTGTGGCATTCCTGGGTGAAGGCACACTGGACTTCTGTCAACATTATAACATTCCTAAAATCCTTATCAGTAACATTCTTAAGGGTGTTCCAGGTTAGTTGAACAGCTATTTAGCGTTAATTCCCAAGGTTAGCCTCAAAAATGAGCTGAAGGCAATCATTCTGTGTGGGAGTTAATTAGGCCTAGAAGACAAGAGTAGAGTAGGCGTAATGAAGCTGAAAAGGGGAATGTTAGACCTGTGAGCATAATCAATATGAGTGTGGATATACTAAATGAAGCTGGGAAATAAGGGAGGAGTTATCCTTTGCATTTTGTTTTATTGCTTGTGGAAAACAGATAGAAATGCAATGAGGAACTTTTACCAAACTGCTACTGATTTAAAGTGATTGAGAGCCTGTGCAATCCAGCTAAGCTTGAACCTTTTATTCTAACTCCTTCTGCTCCAACCTTGGTTTTGTACAAGCTAGCTAAACCTTGAAAAGCAAATTGCAGGTCTAGCGGGTGGCAGCGGCTCAGAGCCTGCAAAATAGTGTGCAGATCTGCCTGAATGGCTCTAAGGAAGCCAAGGGAGCTTTGCTTGGAAATCGAGAAGCACGGCTGCTCTCGCAGCCTTCTGCTCTTTGCAGAGAAAAATTATGCCTCAATTATGCAGTCAAAGCTAAGACCTTGTCTCTCCTTACCAATCACTCTGTGCTCGCAGGCTGAGTGCTCGAGCACTGCCTGCTGCTGAAGTATCACAACTTGCCTTTCTTCATTGCTGAGCCACTCTTCGCTTCGTTTCTTTTTTGTTATTTTTTGCCCTAAGTCCTTGGCCAGATAATGGTCAAGATGGTAAGAGTTATATGGTCTCCTGTTTCTAAGGCTTTGACATTTTCGTGGAGGACGCTTTAAGCCTGAAAAATTGTTATGATAATAAATTCTGCCATTCTCCCAGACCAACTATGTTTCTTTTCTACTAGAATAAGCTTCTATTGATCGGTATTCACACAGCAGTTTCAGTGGGTTTTTGCTTTTCATGCCTAGCGTCAAAATTTATGCTTTGAGGCTCTTTTGAGAAATAGGACAGCAAACTAGTGACATGTCTTGAAGTAGAAAAGGAAACAATAATTTATAGGGGGATATTAAACATAAGTCAAATATGAAAATATGCTGTAGGCTTCATTTTCAGTCAAGAAAAACAAATAAGTACCAGAACAATTTTATGAATCTATATTTGTACTAGATCTTTTCAAGCTCAATAAGTAGCAGATATAGCAAATGGATAATAAAGAAGCTAAGGAAATCAGTAACTCAGAACACAGAGAGGTTTTTTTTTTGGCTAGCAACTGTTGTTAAGAGAAATAGGGTACAACAGACTAATTCCTCGCTAGTAAAACAAACATCACTACAAGTTACTATTACTGATTGTTAACATTCATCTGAATCAAAATAGCAGCAACGTAGTTTGTGTCTGACTGGCACCCCACAGACTTAGAGGCCTGAGCTCTGGGCTTCTTCCCCTACAAACACTCGTGGCCTTCCCTTGCGTGCGGGCTCTGCAGCCTGCGAGCAGGGAACAGGTCTCTGCAGGATGGACATTTCTGAAGCAGCTGGGAGGCACTTGCTAGACCAGCGCTAGCACTAAGGCCACGAGAGCTTCCCTTCCTATCCAGGGGCCTGGAGCAGCTGGAGGAGGTAGGGGCTGTTCCCTGCTTGGAGCTGCACAGGGCAGAATAGGGCACCAGGGAGCTCCTCTGCTTCTCCTGGTGTGGCTGGTGCTGTCTCCGTGTGTGGAGGCAGCGCTCTGCCTGGGGTGGGGGGTTTCCTCTGTGTGTGTCAATATGGGCTCTTTGAGCTCATCCTTTTTGAGCTCGGACGTGTGGAGGTGAGAAAGTGGCTCAGAGCAGCCCCATAYCCTCCCTGCTCCTGAGGTAGTAGAAGAAGAGGAACCAGAGGTAGGAAGGAAYGTGCTGCCATTCTGGTTTATTCCCTTTGAGAAGATTTAACCAGYCTGTTGGGTGCTGGGCAGGATGAGCTCAGCTCAAGCAGGTTTGCTGCTTTTATCTTACATGGGCTGCTGCTGTGCTGTGGGCAGGAGTGTGGCAGAGTCTGGCCTGTATGACATGACCAGATGACCTGCAGCCACCAAGCCCTAGCCTGGTGTGYTACTGTCCTGACAGGAGGTAGGATTTCCAGGGTGGGAATATAACCTTTTTCCATGGGAAGTACTTACCTTCCTTGTAACCTACCTTGTAATGTGGATTTTTAGATATTTCCTTTTTGGGAGGAATCAGTTATAATGCCTTGTCTTTCTCTGACAAAATTGGAATGTGAATAAATATTGTGCAGGAGGGACAGAGTAGTATTGTGTTGCCTGCACTTTCTGTTCACTCTTACAACCTGACAAGGTGCACCTTGTATCTGGTTTAGAGCTTTCTATCCCCTGCTATCCCCTGCTGCTGGATATTTGAGGCTGTACCTCTCTGATGTTATAGACTTGCCTAGCCAAATAAGCAGTTACTAAGGAATTTATTGAAGAAAGTAATCAAAGTACATCATGTGATATATCCTTTTAAAATACTAATTTGCATTTCTTCTGCATGCTTAAACTTCAAAACTCCTTACAAATTGTTTATAAAAATGGTATTCTCAATGATCTGATCCTATAATAACCAAGCACCTCTACCACTTATTAAAATCTTCAGAAGCTGTA
Organism: Nothoprocta perdicaria; assembly: GCF_003342845.1. Taxonomy (NCBI): domain Eukaryota; kingdom Metazoa; phylum Chordata; class Aves; order Tinamiformes; family Tinamidae; genus Nothoprocta; species Nothoprocta perdicaria. The sequence goes on from NW_020455621.1 coordinate 720,504, forward strand.
TCTGGTACTGCATAGGGTTAGAATTTTGTCATGCACTTCATTTTCAAGCTCAAGTCATCTTTGAAGGAGGTGAAATCATATTGAATGTTCTTTTGGGGTTGGAAGCTCTTGATTTCCTATTCCCTTTATGTATATGCTTTSTGCGTTCTTCAATGTGGTGACTCCTATTTGACTGAGATGTTTGAAGTTAAGGACACTGGATGTTGCAAAGCCTCTGTAGAAACAGAGGGTTGATGCTGTTTGAATAGATGTTATTAGTTTCCTGACTGCAGATTAAATTTCTCAAAGAAGAATTTGTAAAGATGACGTATGTTGCAGTGACTTCCCTCAGTACTAGAATTACTCCTGTTCTGAGTGGGTAAGAGCGTGATTTATGAAGATTGACCGGCATGCAGGAGTCAGCGCTAAGTAACTCAAGAACTGAGTTGTCCAGCACCCTAATCCTTACATCCATTCAAGGCATTGGTTTCCTGAAATCTGCCCAAACCCGCTAGACTCCACGTGATTACAATTTTTTTGCTTGTCTGCTGTTCCTGCAGATATTACTGTATTTGCTAAGTTTATTGTGCATCYGTTAAACATTAAAAGACTTTCTTATGTCCATTTATACAGAAACACTAAAGGAAAAGTTGCCAGTTAGTGAATATGACAAGCTATATTTAAGCCTCATGTTAGCCTTACTTTTAGCCTCATGTAGAATAGTCCTTTGCCTGAGACTTTTCTACTTAATGTAAATTGAACCTTCTTTTAGATGCACTTTAATGTACAGTTATTATTTAATCTTGATGCTGTTTATTTAGAATGTAACTTCTGTAATCGTTTAACAGAATCTAAATGCAAAGGTCTCCAAGAGTGAACTGGAGCACTTGTCTTCATTCGCCTAAAATGTTGATGTCACATTACTGGATAAATTGCTGTGTGGATTTCTGTGACTCAGTGTGTAATGTTTTGTCACATTGACATTGACATTGCTGTTGATGATGCTTGAATAGCACTGCTTGCAGTCTCCTGCAATTTCATTATATACACCTAGGCAATTTTACCTTCTCTGCCATCATAATGTTTCCAAGGTTACTTGCTCTGTTTTCTTTTTTTCTGTAATATAAGCTTAGATATGAATTCCAGTAATTTTTTCTTCTGCAGTTTTGAAAATTTGGAGAAGAAAATTAGTTCCTGACCTTCTGTTACCAGAAAGAGATTATACATCTCTATTTGAAATAGCTAGTGTTAATATTGTGAGGCAATAGGGTTGAATAAAAACACCTTGATTTGCTAGTACCTCTATATGTAACCACTGAGAAAAATGGTGAGCTGTGTAAGAGTAGTCTCATCTGTTAGTTAAGATTAACTAATACTTAACTGCATTTCTTGGACACAGTTCTCTCTACATACACTGGAGTCACAGTCTTACTTTCTTTCAGTATAGCAGTTCTTCAAAGACATTGGCAAACTATGGGCTTGTTGTTTAGCATTTCATTGCTGTTTCAGCCTATTGCATTGATCTGCACTGGCTCCTAATTGCATGGATTGCAAGGTGGCCAGGCCCACCACTGCACCTGAGCTAAACTGGTTCCTRTGGGACAGGCCGGTCACTGCCAGCCTGCCCAGGCTGTTTGGGCTTGTGCCTCAGCCCTATCGGTGGGCAAGGGTCAGTCTGCTCCAGGTAACTGACCTGGGTTTTCTGTTGTCCGGTGTAATTCTTCCAGTTTTCAACCGTTCAGTAATACTGAGAACTGAGAAATACACCATGTCCTAAGCACTTGCAGTCTGAATGCAATTAATTAGAGAGGATTGATATGAAAAGTGCTTTAATTTCCATAGCTCCTAATTACCTTCCTCCCTGTTCTTCAGGGTCACCAGGCTGAGTATMATTTGAGTCTCTTGTACCCTTTAAGCTGCAGGACTCTGTTTACCATTGCTGCCCTCTAAAATATAGCCTTTAATGTTCAGGCTAGACCTCATTAAACACAGAGGGACAAGCTAGAGCATTGCAAAGGTTAGGAATTAACTAGACCTCTCTGTTACTTAGCATTTCATATTTCAGAAGAAGATTCAGCGCAGAGGACTTTAAAATGAGACTGTGAAGTCGCTTGCTACTGTATAACTGCATAACTGCATCTGCCACCCGCTCCTTTTGGGCTCCTCATGGGTGACCAGGCTAGGAACTGGTGCAGAGATTAAGGCGTATCCTTGCAGGCTCTGCACTACCAAACTTGGAGCTGCCACGTTACAATGCTATAATAAATGGTTTCCTCAATGCTAGGGATCCCTCTTGTGTTGGAGTAAGCAGCATTTCCCTTCTGCCTTGTTTGCTTCATCACACGTAAGCTCTGCTTTGTGCATCTCTCCAGGTGCAGCGCGAGTGGCGATGAAGCCCCACGTGCTCAACCTGAAGCAGTTAACGCCTCAGCCCTGAGCAAAGACAGCTTCTGCTGAGGCGCTGTAGTCATCTTGCTTGAGTAATGAGCTAAGGCATTTCAACATCTGCTCTYAGGGAAAAAAATAATGTGGGGGATTTTGTTTGCTTGCTAGCTTTCAATCAGGAAGAGCATTCTGGTGACTTTGGTGTGAAAACAAAAAGGCAACTTCCCTCGTGTATAGAGTGATGCATGTTCCTGGACATGTTTCAATGGTGCCCTACTTTCCCTAGATTACTTCTAGCACTTGGCATTTACTCATCCACTACAGGATTTGATCTGTGTAATACAGGCTTAATTACACCTGAGCAGTGTTGGGCTGTATAGATTATAGAAAACAAGTCATATGCAGCGTGTCTCTTTCATTTGCCTGCCATTATCAGGGTGTTGTACTGACAGCCTGGGGCTAGTACAGGACTATGGTCTTACTTTCCACTTTCTTGCCAAGTTGCATTTTATGCAACCAGAGAGGCAATTGATGGACCCTCGTGCGATGAACACAGAGCTGTGCTAGTCCTGTGAGAACCTCCCAGGCATCGCAGACATCTCCACCTGCAGCTGTGGTGCTTCTTGTGCACGGCCTGGCTCTGGGTGCTCCACCTTGCCCCAGGTGCTGGCTGCAGAGTTGCCTTCAGGCAGCGGCTGATCCTTTAGCAAGGGGCATTCATCACAAGGGCTGCGACGTTGTTTTCCTACAGCTTATGCTAACCCTTGACTGTCAAGTGATAAATTTTTAAGAGCTGTTTAAGTGTGCTTCAATCTTTCTGTGCTCCTCCTAAATCCGTGCTTGTATACCACAGACAGCAACATATGTGCAAAACCCAGARGCACAAATAAGCTACAGAGTGAGGTTGTTAAAAGGTTCTTGCTGAGAACTGTGTGTAGGGATCAAARTTCCTTCTACTCCAAAAGGTTCATCCTTTTTGGTTCCAGTTTGTAGCAACAAGCATTGGAAAGGACTAAAGCAGATCTTTGTTTTATGCTTCAGGAAATGGCCTTAAGTAGTCTGCCGAAAATGTTGATTATACTCTGCTCCTCYTTTGCTCTTAACTCCCAGGCATGATTTGGAGAAACCCATTTCGGTGTGTAGYCTTATAGCTTTGGAGGTTACAGTAGTGGTCAACAGGTTGAGCCTGTTGTATTTGAGCATTCTTGGTATTTTTTTGGGGGGGTGCTTGAATGCTTGGGCAGCCAAGAATGCCATCAGACAGATGATGCTCTTAAAGGTCTGGATGTTCTCTAACGAAGCATCTGAGAGACAGGGACTGTTATTTCTTTGCACCTAGCAATCTGTGGGATTTTGTTTTGCTTTGTTTTACTCTTCCCTCTTCTTGTTCCATGCTATTGACACTTTAGACCTTTTCCCACTGTTGGCACTCAGCTGCTGTGTGCAGCTGAAGGGTACGCAGCCTGAAATCTGAGTTTTGTTGCCATGGTCCTACAGCTGAACGGGCAGGTAAGTGTAAGCCTTGACCCAGAAAGTTGCATGCAGGAAACGAGGCTTCCCTTCGGGTGAGGATATTTTAGTTACTGAACTTTAAGAAAAAAAAAAAAAAAAGGAATGGAGGAAGGGGGACACGGGGAGTGATGTCCAGTGAGGGATACGGACATGCTAATCCCCAGTTCTGTGTCTGGCAGCAGCCATTAGCTGCTACACATGAGACAGGTAAAAATAGATTAAATATCACCAGGTAAGTAGCCCAGTGCTTTGTTAYTTTGCTTCAAGAGTATAAAAGCATTTTTGAAATAATCCTTGTGCAATTCTTGACCTAGTTAGCATGTCTGCAAATATTACTTCTGCTTCTAGACTGTGAATGTGGTTAATTATCCTTTCCTTAAAAAAATCCATAATGGCTACTTATTATGACTTCTTGTTCCAGTCAGAAGGCTCCGGTCCTCAGAGACGAATTGCTTTGAACTTCCATCTTCTCCCCTGCATATTTTCTGTCTCCACAGTGTTCCGTGTGTCCCCAGATTCTACTGGAAAGAACATGACAATTATTTGTMGCACTGCGTGATTAACCTCCATTTCAAGTTCTTCTTAATTGTATCAAATATCCTTTTCTAAAATGGAAGCACATCTTTTGTCAAATACTTAGGAATTTTAGGCTTGTGGACATTTAAAAGTGTTTTCCATGTTTATAAAGATTCTAGCAGAAGATATGAATTGCCAAGGAAATCAGTATTTTTCTCAGTGAGATATATCCTGTTATCACAAAATCTTTAATCAGAGTTGTTCCACAGCATTTGGTGTAAATGTAGCAATATAAAGGGAAAGACAGGACAGAAATCCACACCACTTGAAATATTTTTTTCAACCTCATCTCCAGAAAAGCCTGCTTTTGGTTGAAGGGAAAGGAGTGGAATACAATATACATATTTTGCTAGTTCAGTAAATTTTAACACTTCTGTTTGTTTCAGTTCAGCTTCCAGTACTGCTGGATTCAGTGAAACTACTGTTGGATACCACAGTGTTATGCTACACTTATAACATAAACACACATGCTAAGGTCTTTCCTGTATATTTCTAACTCATGTATCTTCAGACTAACTGAGCAGGTCCAGAAAGGTGTTGGTTTTAACATCCTGGTTGGGTTATAGATTAAATATTTAGGGAAAGATGTAATTGCAGGACTCAAGGGTTAGAATAATCTCCTAGCAACAGGTGCRAAAGCACTGGCTCTACCTGCACATGTTCTTGACTGCAGATGCAGGGGTCTCAGGCTTACTGCCTTGATTTGCTTCTCCTTGGATTATCTGGCCATGGCCCACTTATTTTTTTGCTGTGGTTGATGCTTTGCTATTACTTGTGGCTTACGGCATCCAAGCCTTGTGCCCCAAGGGTTACAATGCAATCCTGTACACATGGAGCTCTTGAAATCATGGTAACACATCTGATAATGTCAAATAGTCTTATAGAACTTCTTTGAGAACACTTGTCTATCTGAGCAGTGAACACCTTGGGGTTTTGTAGAAATAAGGAGGGTTTGTGCCCCAAAGTCACGTTGCAGGTGATCTCGGATATGGCCTCTCAGCTATGGGCAGTTTTGGGCACAGGGTGCGGGGCAGTAAATCTCTCTGCTGTTGTCACATGTTGCGTGGGGGAAAGCAGGGACTGACAAGAGCCGGGGAGTGTGTAACAGCTGGATACTGCGGCTTCTGGTTTCAGGAACGTGCCCGATGTGTGATTCTACATTACCCACACCATGGTGCTCTCCTTTTCCTTATTTTATTTTATTTTATTTTATTTTTTTAATTATCCTTCCCCTTTCAGCAAGTGTTGAGTGATACTCTAGATACCTTTTTTGGTACCTAGATACTCTAGATACCTTTTCTGACCATCTCTCCCACATCTGCTTGCCACTGAGGTTTGCAGGGAAGATTATTCATGTTATAGAAGTGGAGGAAGCTGAAGCAGAAGCGGAGGGAAGCTCTTAAACATTCCTTTCAGAGACTGCCAGAGAGATTTTTATCGCTCACTAAATTGTGCACCGATTTTGTACAGCACTGCTGCTATGGAAATAAACCGTGGCTTTTTAAACAGAAGCAAAATCCACTTTGTGCACTGCTTGTTTTGAGACGGTTCTTCCAACAGCACTGGCTTTCCCGGCGGCAGTGCAGGAAAGCAGTAACTTACACAGCACACGCCTGCAAAGTTACCAGGACGGGGAGGCTGCTGGTTTATTAGTCGGTCACTGCCCAGTTTGTGTTTGAACCGTGGCCTCCCGCTGGGAATCGCGGCCTCCCGCTGGGAAGCGCGGCCCCCCGCTGGGGCTCGGCCCTAGAGCGGTGCGGGCGCAGAGGGGCCGGGGCAGCTGGTGGATGGACGGGCTTCACCTCAGGTCTCCTCACAGCAATAAACCATCAGTGTTACTCATACATGTAGCATACGTTATACATATTTTGTAAAAGAGAGCCCCTCTTTCTAAAGACGCCCCCAGTGTGCGGGGGTTCCCGCGGGCTCCCGGGCGGGCCCCGGGGCGGCCCCGCCCCCGCCGCTCCCTGCGGAGCTCCCTGCGGAGCGGCCGCCCTGCCCGCGCTCCCGCCGGGATAGTTGGGACGGCGCTGCTCGCGCGCCGCTCCGCTCCGCTCCGGGCCGACGGTTGCTATAGCAGCGCCCGCCGGATCCCCGGCCTCCGCTTTGGCCCTTGGCGCGGCGGCCCCGCGCGGAGCGGAGCGGCGCGGAGCCATCTTGCCTGGCGGGCGGCGGGTCCCGGCGCGCGCTCCTTCCCGCGCCGCTCCCCGCGTGTCCCCGGGCGCCAGCATGCCCATTGCCCACCTGCTGGAGCTATGGAAGAGGATCGAGGTGGAGCCCATGGAGACGGAGGTGAGCGGGGCGGCGCGGCCAGGCTCCCCCGGGGCCGCTGCCTCCCTTCCTCCCCGGTGAACGTTTGGAGTGGCGGTGCTGGGCACCTGTTGCTCCCGAAGCCGGAGGCGGCCCCGTGGGGAGCGTGGAAAACCTAGCTTCGTATTTAAACATGAAGCGCTGGAGCCTGAGCCTAGCACCATTCTCTGATCAGATAGTTCTCCTTTTTCTTTTATTTTCTATTTTCCTTTTTTTTTTTTTTAATGCCTTCTTTTCTCCTACTTGCACTACCCATCGCATCCCTAGGCTGGATTTTGTTCCTGAGCTGCCCCGCGCCCGTTTTGAGCAGCAGCGCCCGGCGCGCGCAGCCCGGCCGCTGTCCCTGCGTGGCCCTCGCCGCGGTCCCCGCACCGTGACACCCTCTCCTCGGTGCCCAGGAGGCTGCGGCTGCCTGTCCGGCTGCGAGCAGGGACACAGCGCGCCTGGGCTGCTTCTGGGGCTCTTGAGTGATGTGGTAAAAACTGCGGGCTTTGGCTAATTATTTCCTCTCCAAGGTACATCTGTGTAACAGGTGATGCAAACGGGTGAGGGAAACTGGTGAGATTTTGTGTGTGTATGTTTATTTATTTTTAATATGCCTCTTTTTTTTTCCATTTACACTTAAGGCTGTTCTGACTTGATCAGAATTCAGTTAAACGTCTTGTTTCTTCTTTTATGTAATTATAGCTTAAACAGGCAGGTTACAAGGAACACAAATTTGTATCTCAGAAAAGGAGTTGCTAAACTCTGGAAAAGCTTTCATTTCTTRCTGCTAATTTAAATATGTAAAAGGTGATACAAATTTTATACAATAAGGTATTACATTTCTATAGCTTATTGTGGGCTGGTACATTAGGAAAGAGCACAGGGGGCTTAGAGAGGTTTTTGTTGTGTAACTTACTATTAAATGCTGTCACCTGCTCTGATTTGTGTAATGCAAKAAACCTGTGCTAACAGATGTGCTCTGTGTAGGCAACTGCGGGTTGTTTCTGGCTGTTTAAGCAGGTAGCTGATTTCTCCTGGGGTTGCTTTCTTGGTGAGAACACTTCTGTAACATGCATCAGGTCTTTCTTCTGTAGCGCTGTACTTATTGTGACCAGTTTTCTACCAGAGAGCATGGAAATGCTTTTCTTTGCCCCCCCCAAAAAAAAAAATAAATAAATAAACCCAAAGTTTGGCTTCCATGCAGCATCTTATCCAAGTAAGTTGCGTGTGCGTACTTGCTGTCTGTCTTCTTGCCTCCCTCTCTCTTAAAAGCAGTTTTTGCCTTGTGCATATTTAGTATTTTCCTTTCTGATCCAGACAGAACCACTTAAATCAGCATTCCGATTGGATTAGCTGCTGGCAGCCCCTGGGAAAACCCTCCCTAGATGGTTGGTGACACTTCCAGCTCTGCCCTGAAGCCCAGGGTTGGTTGTTTAAGACRGGAGCTTTTCCTTGTTACCTCTCTTGGTGGTAGAGAAGAATTAGGTCTTTCTCTCTGTTAAATGGGAGAAGGAAAGGCCGTGGCTCTCCTTACTGAGTGTAACTGATCCTTTACAGWGCTGCTTAATCAGATGTTTGGTTTCTGCTCTTCCCAACCCTGTCCTGCTTTTAAAAAGCTGTAGTTAGGAGCTACMCAGTTGATTCTGTCACTCGTGATGCAAGATTTCACTTGGAAATAATTTAGAGAGGATTAGAGAATGATAGGTATAAAATTCTGAAGCTTAGACAAGAGCAGTAGGTAGTGTAGCGTTTACTCTGTTTATTGCCATCTTTAAGCATATTCATAATATACCTCTTTAAATCATGCTGTGGATACAATTTCTACACCACTCTTCCCTCTAATTTAGTTGAGATATTTGAAGAGATATTTGAGAATTGAAGAGATATTTGGGATATTTGAAGTGAGTCCCATTTCTTGCAGCCTGTTATCCGCAAAGACTGTCCTCCTTTTCGAACAGTGAGGACGTTAGTTTTAAGTAAGCAGAAGTGCAAGTGAAGCGCTAGTGGCTGGAGTACTGCTAGGGAGCTGTCATGGGTCCTGAAGCTGTGTGGGATAAAGTGTTTTTGTGCTTGTCTGCAWGTTGTTCTTTTTCACTGAAGCTTTTCACAGTTAGCAGATGAGTAGACAAGGAGGGAGCCGGTTTCTTTCTCTGATGCATATGGACCTCCTCCTCCCCTTCTTTTAATGCCAAAAACCCTTTAAAAATAGATGCTTTTATGAGTGGCTCTGCATGACTCAGGTGAATGACTTGCAAATATTAAGGACAACGTTTATAGTAAATCAATTCCTCTAAGGAGGAGTGAAGGGAGGGCATGTCTGTATTATGTGTGCTTTGAGGAAAGATTGGAGCAGCATCCTACATCCTTCACTTTCCTACATCCTTCACTTGTTGACTCTGGAGGGCATTAATTGTGCCTGACAAGTAAGCAAGGAAATTTGGACACTTAATGTCTCTGGAATTCTTCCATTCTGGCTTGGGCAGAGCTGTTGAGCCCTCTCTTGTATGGATAGGGTGGTGAATTACAGTCTTGGAAATGTTTCCCTAAGGAAGAGTAGCATGATCAATCTTGAAGGAATCTTTCTACCCCATTCCCAAAGAGTTTCCATTGTAGTAGAATATCCATTAAAATTATAGTAGCTGAAGAGGGAGTTAAGTGTTTGGAAAATCTGTCCAAAAGTGTACATATATTCTCTTTTTCTCAAAAAGAAATACTGTTCTAATTCTTTGGTTTATTCATGAATTATCTTGTTTCATTTCTTTCATTTGTTCTTGTGTGATTTCTATTGACAGACGTGGTTTGGATTCTCGTCAGCAGATGTGTGCACTAGTGCTTTCCTCCATGTGCTCTTTCTTTGCAGAAAGTCTCCTTCAGCAGATGAAAGAGTAAATGCACGTTTTTAGCCACTAACAACTCAATAAAAGCCATGTGCTGGTTCAGCAAATAGTGTATAGATTTGTTGTAGTTTCATATCTGTTAGAGAAAGCAGATCTTCCTACATCTGAAGGTCACCTGTAGTAAATGTGAATAATTAAACGTACTTGCTGCAGTAGTGCAAGTCTGGAGTGACCTTATTGATTAAAAGTAAATGGATTCTATTATGTGCTAGAAATTGGCTTTAGAAGTCTTTTTGCCCTAATAAACTGTATTTATGAGATGTTTTTTCCCCTTTTTTTTCCCGTGTTTGCCAGCCTGTGGTGGAAGAAGCTCCCCTGGATGAAGAACCGGTAAAAGAGGTAAATCTATGTGTAATTTATATATTTGTCAACCACTTTCTAATATTTGTGTGATCATAATATAATCCTCTGCACTTAAAGAAACCTAGAAATGTTTTCTTTCCACATTCTTCAGGCACCGATGACGCAAAAGGAACCTGCCTTTTTGGTCTCTTATTACATGGGCAAGTTAAAATGAAGAAGTGAGTTATTCAGCTGGAGTTTGTGGAACTTGTTTTACAGATACTGTTCTTCTTCTGATAGTTTTCTGAGATAAAATAGAAAACTTCGGCAGGTCTTGGCATTTTGTGTAAAGAAGCCCATCTCAGATCTCAGAAGGAGTAGTGGTCATCAAAATGATTGCCTAAGTACCAATGATTGGACCTGATCATGAAATACTGTAGAGTTTTGAAATCTTTTCTATTTGCTCACTAGGCTGAGTTAACTTTCTTGCAAGTCTTATTATTACTGTATTTTAGTATTTTAGAATAGAAGACAAAATGTTATCGCCTCAAAGAGCTTAAATGCTTGATAGATGAGAGAGAAGGCAGTACGGTGATCTAAAACACGCAAGGACAAAAWTCATAATTATGTTGAGATGGAGGTGACGCTTGTTGTGGCTGCAGAAATGACTGGTGCTGGGTGTCAGTAAAAGGTGGTGCTGCAGGTGGTGTGAGGGGAGGGAGCAATCTCCAGCACCTTAGCAAACGGGGCTTGAAATTTGTGCCCCCTTGCCATGTGTTACATAGGCATTTGAGGTGTTCACTTCTGAGATCTGGGAAGCTGCTTGGGCATCACCCTCTCCCTCTTAATTCAGAGGGACCAGACCACACTGGTCCCTCCTAAAATTTCATTGTGCAGGATAGGCTGTTKCTGGGCTCATTATAATGCTGGTGTGGTGGAAAGATGCTTGAAAGCTTCCTGGAGACTGACTTTTCTCAAAAAGTGAAGGAACTGCAGACTGATGTGGTACTTCTGATCCATAAATAGCTATCTTTCAATGGAGGATTTGAAATGGTAAACAGGAGACCTTATCAATCATTAAAATTTGTGCTAGGAGAAGGCTTCAAAAGAAATGTATTTTTATCTAAATTGCCACTAAGATTCCCAGTATCTCTTATTCTGKGAAATTTCCTGTTTTACTTTTACCATGTTTGGTTTTCAGTGCTGGATAAATTTTCCTTAATTTCTRTTCTCTTAAAAGGAAAAGTTTTAACCCCTTCATGATGGAAAATGGGGAAGAAATCTTAGTCYTGAGCTCTGAAATGGATGCAACTTCCAAATTGCAACCTTCTCCATTTCCATTCTTAAAAAGATGTTAACCCTCTAATGGCTTGGGGCTGAAATTAAGTGCATTTCACTCAAAATGTCACTTTATCTTTTGAGAATATTACTAAGTCAATTTGTTTCATGGAGTGTTGGTTTTAAGTGTATTTCCCTATTTTAGCCTTCAGTTAGAAAAATGAATTTAACCTGAATAAATTCATTTGGTTTCATTCAGGATATTTTATACAATTCTGAAGCTTTAATTTTTATGGAAAAAAGGTTGTTGTATGTAATTGCCATTACTACTTAGATTTTTTTTTTTCCTTTTTCCTCATCCTTGGATGTATTTCCTGCTCTGTAAGTGCTGCAGTTTGCTCTCTGGTATCTGCAGTTACCTTCAGCTTTATATATGTCTGCTGATGCCACCTCAGCAAGGCAGCGTCGGTGCCTGGATCCTGAGGGGAGGGATGTGCTTAGGTCTGGCTGAGCAGTAACCTGCTCTGCTTGGCCATTACAGTGTGTGGATCACTAATAAACCCACACTGAGAGTGAAATATTGCCTATCACTCCAATTTCCCTGGTCTGCTTTAATTACAGAGGYTCAACAGACAAATACAATAAGAAAAACTATAAAAATGTGTGTGGTGTATTTATTTATTTATTTTAAATCCTTATTCTGCTGTATTGTGGTATTTCACCTTTTATCTGGCTGAGTTAGCAGTAGCCACCACTTTATTTCTATGAAACGTGTTTCTGAGTGCAGCATCCTGTAGATAAGAACAGATATTTTTGGAGCGATGTGTGTGTGTCTGTCTGGCATGTTGTGTTGTTTTTATTTATTTTTTTTCTTTTGTGCATGTGTGCCCACACCAATTTTATCAGGGAACATTAAAGCACAACTTAAGGGGTGAATTGAAATAATGTAATGCAGTGGATCACATCCACTCGCATGGTGCTCTTGTAAATAACCTTAGGCTATACTGGCTTCCTCCTATTTTTTTCTCTCCTGTGTGCAGTGCACACAAGTGAGCTGAAGTGACAAATGGATTATAAACTGCACTTCCTGCTTGCCTGTGGTCTGATCTTGTTGATGGACAAGTTCTCTAAATGTCTTGGAGGGCATAAATAACTAATGGGGTTGCTGGATGCAGCAAGCGTTTCTGAGGCACATTGAAGCCCCAGAGCTCTGCTGTTTCCTGCCCTGGAATCTGATAACCTGGATTACTTAGGGTTGCTCCTGCCAAGGCTTTTTCCTAGAGGGACCTGTTAAAGGCATGGCCCCAGGCTGTCCTGTTACAGAACAAGTAGGCTTGGCTGGTAGGAATTTCTTTGGGAGAGATCTTCAAATAGTTCTAGCTTAGATTTGTGAAAAACAATGCTTCAATTAAATGACTCTTGGCGGAGGGGGGGAAGTCATTTGAATAGAGGAGAAACGTACTTTCTGCCTGCAGTTATTAGCAGCTTGTCAKGTATGTAAGGGTGCTATGCCTGGTCTGGCCTGGGTCCAAGCTAAGCGTTCCATCTAAATCCTGGCTGAAGCCCAGCTAGCAGCCATATTCTTCAGCACGTTCCTTTAGTGAGGAGGAATGGGCAGTACAGCTTACAGCACGAGGGGCTTTTCTCCTTTGAAACCAAGCACATTCAGAGGCTGGSTTGTGGCAATTCGTGGCTGGAGCTGTTTTGCTTCCTCGGGAGGTTGTGTRTGCTCTAACCGAGGACACTCAAAGTGGGAGAGCGCTGCTGTGGAAGTGCTAAGCACCCACAGAACAAGGTAGATTTTGCAAGTTGTGTCATTGAAGTTACATGACAAAACTATAAATGTCTTGACCTGGGATTGCTGCTCATTGCTGGACTGTGTTCCCTAAGACACATGCTACTTGGTCTCTTCCTAGCTTGTTCTGCACCAGCACGGTTCTCCTTGCCAAAGAGCCGTGAAGTGTGACAGGTAGTGTTTTTTGAAAACTTTTCTCTTGAGATCTGAAAATGCACCAACCCCATTTCCTGTGGACCCCCTCACCCTAAATGAGGGGGAGATGGGGCCCTACCTGGTAGAGAATGTAGCTGCTGGCTTTGCTTGGTGGCAGAGCTTTCCCTACCTCAGGTYGCAGCAGGTGCTCTCCTTCACTGAGGTATCCCTCGTAAGTGCTTTGCCGTGACCTTCTCAAACCTTTGTAAAATCAGTGTTTGYAGGGTGAGTGATCTCACTTTACATGTTCCCATCAAGAACTTCCCCTGTGTTTGTTTKTTTTTTCTTTTTTCCCTCCTCTCCTCTCTCCGAGAAGCCCTGATGCAGTTGGATATAGAGCAGTTTGCATAGCTGGGGGAAAGTGCATGGAGTCCGACAAGGAAGAGGATTCCTCTGTGTGTCTCTGTTCTTCTCAGGTTCGCAGATCTTGGCTATAGACTAACTAGCCAGCTGACCACATTTCTCACTAAGCGTACACCAAAACACCCAACTCTGATTTAATTAATCAGGCAGGCAGATATATGTTGTAATACTTGCTTTCTAAATGACTTCTGCAGTCTGGACTGTAGCAGTTATTATTGAGCAACTGTTAGGCTGAGTGAGGGTGGAGATGGGGGTGTGTGGGGAAAACAGCCCTGACAAGCGCTCCGAAAGTTGCAAAACAATACAAGTGGGCTGCTGGGTATTCTTGGAGCAAGGATTTTTGCTCGAGACAGATAGAAAATTTGTGAAAACTGTTCCCTTGTGAAAATGGACGTGTTCCATAATGACAGCTGGTGCCCCAGCGACTGCTGGCTATGAACTAATTGTGTCATCAGGAGACATGAGTCACTTGGCAGTCCCTGGAGTCAAGGGTAAATTGTTTCTGTGATGAGATACTTGCACGGTGCCTATCTATTTGTTTATTTACTTTTAAAGTGGAAACAAACTACAATTTTACGCACAAATGATCACAGTTCTAGGGTGAGAAAGCCCCTTATTCTGCTTTGTTACACTGAGCTGGAAAATTGTATATTTTCTCTCCATCCACCTACTCTAATTTTCTTGCTCGCTCTTCAGTGTGCTCTTTCATGAAATCATTCCTGCGGTACTTCTCCAGGTTGAAATAATAACCATTCCTTTGRTAGCTGCTCTGTTCTTTCCTTTTACACCTGACTTTGCTATCACTTTAGCACTCCAAAGGTTTATATGTAATTTTCCCCCGAGAAAAGGTGATGTGGCAAAGAATGAATGAAGCCCCACAAAGCCCCCTCCTGGGGGGAGGGACTGGCCACTTTTCTCTGTTTTTTTTCTTTTATGTTTCTTTCAAAAGTATAGGGAAAATTGGGAGGTTGTGACCAAAGCAACTCTAAAATAGATTCTACGTAGCTAGACACAGAGGATTCATCTTCATTGTAGATGTCAAGAAATAGTCTTCTGTTCCTAAGTACGTACTTGCTTTGGAGTACAGTTTATTGTATTTAGGATCTGACTAGTCTTTCCTGTTGACTGAGAGGGGAGACTTGGGTGATAATTCATCTGATTACAGTTGATCCAAATGAGTCAGRCGCAGAATTTCTTCAAGTTTGTTCTGTGAACTCATTTGAAAGGATATTGTCCACAGCAGAGGCTGTGGACAGTGGTTTTRCTCTCTGCAAGCTGAGCAATAATTGCTGCTTCCAATTGATTACTGTTTGAGTGTTGTTTATCGTGAAAAACTTTGTTTCACAGTGAATCACCTGCTTCCAGTTCACTCTGTGTCACCTGAGAGCAGCATCTAGCCATATGACACTGTGTATGGAGCACCTCTCCCCTTCCCAAACTTGGATGCACCAACACTCCTGCCTCTTGCTGGTCCTTGGTCTGCATGTGCCATGGAGATGCRCGAGGGTTGCAGGGTCTCCTGACAACATACCGAGGATATGAAGAGGGTTTAATTGCAGCTACGGACTTGGTCCCTGTAGCATCTGGACCACGAGTGACGGTTTTCCGTATTTCTCATCCATAGGGTGCTATCATATGGAACAGGATGTTACTTGCTAGACTTGTGCTGCAGCAAGTCGCTGCTCTTCTCGAGGAGCAGTCGCTCAAGTGCAGATGTTGCTCAGGGCTCCTTCTGTGATTCATGCTCTTCATTGCCAACTGGGCTTAGTGTAAGGCTTAATTAAAGCTGTGTAAAACATTCTGAATTTATTGAATCATTTTCCTGAAATGTGGCCTGTCATGCTGTGCGTAGCTGGCAGGCTAGCACACTTTTCTGTTCTCGGAGACAGCTTTGAATAAATCATTTTTTGAGGGAAGAGCTGTGTGACATATAGTCAGCCACAGGGTAACTGCATAGGAAAAGTACTTAAATTGCAGGGAGTGCACTCAGTGGGCAAATAAAAAATATTTGCCTCTGCTTCCTTAGTGCTCATCATAGGGTTTCAAATCCTGCATAGGCTTAGATGTCTGACTGAAGCTTATAGAATCATACTGATAAAAAAAAAAAAAAAAAAAAAAAGTAGGGCAGAATCCAGGCCCTGTTCCTGAAGCTGTGCAACCTGGAAAGAGAAATTTAAGAACTATTTCCTTCTAGTGGGTCAAGTTAGGAGTTCTCACCCAGATCATGGGATCACATCGGAGTTACTCTGTGACTTCCTGGGGCCTCAGCTCGATTCCCCTGATTCCCTAGTTYTGTAATAGCTAAAAAGTTGCCAGTCTTTCTTCTAACAAGCAGAATGTTCTGAGCTCTGACTGTGGCARGGAGTGGAAAAGCAGCTAGACCATCGCTAGAATGTCAGTACTGGGAGAAAATTCATTTAAGTTCATCATTCATTTTTTTAATAGCTACTCATCTCTAAGTTGTGGGTGATTCACTGTTGTGACTATTAGTCTATTTCTTATTTATTTTTCTTTGATCAATTCTCTTTAAGCACTTTGAATTGCTTTGGGACAAAATTAGAACACATGACAGCTTTTTTGGTAAATCTTGAAATACATATTTTAAATTTCAGGTTTTGTTAGATGAGTACCAAGATATGCTTACAGTAAGGACCAGAATTTTTTATTTCTAAATTTTGCAGTAGCTTAGAGGCTAGTTTGGTACTTGTACRCTAGGTTCTGGTAACAGATACGAAGTGGGTTGGTTGACAAAGAGTTTTTATTGATTCTCTTTGCTGGGAATGGGATTATGTTGGATGGGAAGTTCCCTTTCAGGAATCTCTACATGGAGGGTCAGCGCTGACTGCTTTTTGTWGTTGTTGCAGAGAATACAGTGTTTCTTGAAAGCCGAGATGAGAGGATAGTGAGCCATAAGATGCTTCCTCAGGGACTCTCTGACCTTTTAGTAGTGTAGGGTGCTGACTTGGGAATTTTTTGTTTGCTCGTTTTGCTCGTTTTCAATAGCTGGAGATGAAGATGCTTCTGGCTATTGCAGAATGAGGTGAGACAGGATTAAAAACCAGACACCTTCCCCTCCCCAGCAGTCAGTGCTTAAGAGAAGATAGAGCACAAGACTCCCTTGTGGGGAAGTGGGAATATAGATGTTCCTACATGAGAGTTCCTCTCCTGTGCACTGGTTAGCTGCAAAACTCTGTTATTTTCCTGTGTATCCCACTGGGGAATCTCTCTGGAGCTGAATAGCTGATTTTCTTGGGCAGTGGGCTCTGCAAGGCTGTCTGTCCTGCGGTTTAGCAGGGGAAAGAAAGATGTTGCTGTGCTCTGTATGAAGAAAGCTGACTTGCTTAAGGGCCCAGCGTAGCMTGCAGAGTTGAAAAACAGCAACTTCCTTGGATCTGTTGGGAAAASGGTTGGCCTAGAGGTTTTAGAAGAGAGTCAAGAGTTTATCAAAATGCTACTAGAGAATTGGGTAATTACTGAGCAAACGTAGGTTTGGGCATCCAGTTTGTGTGGATGTTGCACTGAGTTACAGTATCAAAAATATTTAAAAGGAAAATGAATGATTTTGTTGCTTCTGAGAGACAGCTTTCATATATGACAAAAGAGCAGTGGATCGAATCCATCAGAGTCGCACAGGAAGCTCCTCTGTGTCTGCTTCTGCAGTTGTCAGGAGACCAGGGCCACCTTCGTGCTTTGGAGACGTGGAACGGGCACAAGTCGCTCCCCAGGTGGGTGTCTGTCAGAGGCAGGGCCTCGCGGGGAGCCGGGCGCTCTGCGGCCGGGCCGCTCGCTGCGCTCTGGGGCAGCCCTCGTGTTCAGGGACTCGGGGCGATGCTCCCCATATACCGGCCTTGGGGGACAGTCAGCTGGAAGCTTTTTCCTCATTTGCTGGCTAATTTGAAGAACGAGTCTGAGTCAAGGTAAAATAATAAAAGTAACCTAGAATCCAGGGATTTGGACACTTCTGGGAGCAACTGGTTTAAAAGAATTTTAATGGTGTTTAGCAAAGACTTCACAGAGCTATCAAAGATAKATTAATAGGTATTTAAGTTAAAACAGGACTTTAATTCACATTTTGGTTGTTACCTTTATCAGAGGGCATCAGGCATGTTTTTACTCTGACCGAGGAATGTTCTAGTATAACATGATATTTGGGAGCCTCTATAGACAGAAGCCCCGCCTGAGTCTGAAAAATCTGTTTGGTAACTCCATGTATGGTAGGGAGAGTYCCACCTCTCTTGTTCTATACTTGCGTTACTGCTAAACATTTTAAGTGACCCGGTTTAGCAGAGGGGAAAAAAGTATCTTTTTAAAGTCATTCCAATATTATATTAGGTTTTTGAACAGTGAACACTGAAGTAATTTCAGAGAGGACGACATACATGTCTTAAGAGGCTGCTGGGATAAAATGAGCATGAAAAGCAGCTAAGGGGTAAGATAAACTTTGGCTAATGGGTCTGCAGTCCTTGGGCGCTGCGAGGCTGTGTGAGCCTGAGCTGCGCTGCAGCCGGCAGCAGCCCGGCCCTCRGCTCCCGCTTGGAGCGCRSATGTGGCCACGGGCTGTTTCCATGGGGACAAGGATGATTCTTGTTCCAAGAACTGGACTTCAGGTTTTCATACCGTGCTGCTGTCTGCTCTGYGAGCAATTATGCGGCAGTTTGTTGTTAAAAGAGGTCAAGGATCAGAGGTTCTGAACTCAGTATGCGCAGCAATGGAGCTTTGCTTGGTAAATTGTAGGACTGTGTTTTACTAGCAGAACGAGGCTTATATGACTGCACTGACAATGAAGATTTTCAACGTGACATGTAAGTTGGTAGGCAACTCCAGAGAGCCCTACTCCCAAAATCTCTGAAAATCAGCAGGTGAGCAGAGGGGAGAGACTTAGAGCTGTGCCCAGGGCCTAGGGAAGGCCAAGGCAGAACTCCCCTTGGCAACAGCCACCAGGTCTCACCATCCTGTCTCATCAGTTAGAGATATACATTCTCTCGTTCTGTCTCTGCGACCCTTCAGAAAAGGAAGGGAGAAGAAAGAAGTGTGAGGTAAAATGGCCCTAAATATGTGGGATTTTTTTGTTTGTTTTAATATAAATAAATAAATTTTACTTTGTTAGTTCTGTTTCTTGCAGAACTTTTATTTGTCTTGCACCCCTCCTCTCCCTTCAGTAATCACGAATGGGAAATCTCTGCTTCCCAAACGTAAGTATGAAAGTCTGCCAGCTCTGAGCCCTTCCAGGACCAAACTGCAGGGTCTTTTTGCAGCTGTAGGTACATGTTATTCCCCACGGTGCCCCTTTGCTTTGATCTTTTTGCAAGAAATAGACCAGATTTGAGAGAGAAAGCCTTTTAAAAGAAAGCACGTTCTTAACATTTTTTTTGACAACAAAAAGCAGACTCTTCTTGCTAACTCTGTCTTATCCAAGGATGAACCTTATGTATTTAGGAGGGAAGCCYTTCTGTGCAGCACTTGGTAAGTACTGGCTTTCCTTGTGTGACGAGTTTTCGCTATGCTGTATTGCAGGCAATACTGACACCTAGTGCAATTGAAGCAAAACGGAACAGCTGAAGCTCCTACAAACTATGGAAAAATATACTTTAAATTGCTGGTATCTTGAAGCCTCTGATGCTTTAACAGCTATCAGTTGGGATAGCACCTCTGATTAACTGTGAGATTTGGAGTTGTCTCCGCCTGAGCTGGGCCATTCTGTTGGTTTGGGGCACTGAGGTGCTCTGTAGCGTAACAGGAGTGAGCTGGTYAGGAGTGAAGTTGTTTAAAAGTTGCACATCTTTAAAGCACAGAGAGGAAAAAAAGGAAAGGAAGCTGAAGCTGAAAGTGGTGGGAGAAGAGGAAGAGACCAGCAGAGGGTGAATGAAGGGATAATATTGCTGTTGGGAAGATGAAGCAAACACTGTGCAGGTAAAGAACAGTCATGGTCCAACTCTAGCCTAGTGAGATTCAAGAGAAAATTTAGAGACTTCAGTTAGCGGAGGAAATGACTTTAAAGGGGGCTTTTATAGAGGTTAAGTGTACAAAGCTGCTATTTTGAAGGTTGTTATTATTATTATTTTTTACAACTCTAAATGTAGTTCAAGGAAGCTTTAGCTACCTTAAGTGTAAGTTGCYTTTTGTGACTCTCCATTCTACAATCTATTTCTTAAGGCATTTCATCAACACATTGACCGTTACACCTCCCCTTTTTTCCTCTGGACCTTCARAGAATTTTGTCATGACAATCCTACTGACTTTTGCTGAATAGAATCCAGACATCAACATTAAATGATTTCCAATCTTTCAGAAAGCTGCCCCATGTTCTTAAGGAGGTGGGTAAAGCACCTCTGTGCTCTGTTCAAACTTAACTGCTGCAGTATTCTCAAAAAATCTAGTCTCAACTTGTGCGTGCTGACGTGTGAGGACGTGATTCTTCTCAGGAGCCTGATGGCCCTTGTGACCTGTGGTGGTTCCCTTCCCTGCATAGCTGAGTTCAGGCTGTCAAAGGCTCAAAGACAACTTTCCATGTGATATGGGGCAGGCATCCATCCTCCTGATGTTTTCTATGGATGGATTTGCCTGAATGATTTTACAGCCTAATTTCAGGCATTGATACGATACTAGCGCTATTAAAGCTAATGCCRTGCTGTGCCTTGATGAGTGGTTACTGCTGAGGTGCCTGAGGTACCTGCAGAGAGGAGAGCTGGGCTTGGAGTTGAAACAAATTCCCCAAACAGGGTTAGACTGAACTGTGGCAACACTGTATTTCTTCCTGTGAACTTAAGCTGTTGTGTGGATTTCAAATGTAGAGTTTCCAAATGGATTTTGTATATTCATGTTTTAAAATACCATGTGGTGTGCACATTGTATTCTCCTGCACTGAAAAGGTGGATGTAGCACAAGTCTGCTGCACGTAACAGAGGTGCTTTTTACATGGTTCTAGCTAGTACTAATTTATATCACTGTAACAAGATTTGACTTTAACCCTCTGTATTGCACTTCCCTACCCCAGACATGAAAACAAAACAAAAAAATCTGCCCCCTTGATTCACATTCCCTAAACCTGGCAATACAACTTTGCTGATCCTTCTTACAAATGGGGACATGACAATCTAGTTAGTCTTTTCTTGCTGCTGTTTCAAAAGTGATAAAATCTAAATCCTCTAAAGGAATCCAGCATTAGTAGGGACTGAAAAACAAGGATGTCTCAAGGTTCATCCATTCTTCCTCTATGAAACTGAGCAGGCAAAGCACAGTGTGTTGTCATTTTCTGGTTTTGGAGGGTTTTGCTCAAGAGCTCAAAATTCAAGTGTCCCTAAATGTTGCCAATGCAGTAAGTCTTTATATGCTGCAGAAGAGCAATAAAACTGAAGTTGTGCTGGTGGGTTTGGTTTGATTCCTTTCAAGAGAATCCTGCATCTATTTGAGGGTTTCTTATGTATTTAAGATGTGTCAGGAGGAAAATGAAGAATGTCATGTTGCTGGGCTATGTTAAACAAGTAATGAGAGAAGTCTCAGGGCTCTTTGTGTTCTTTCTTTAAACTAGGAAGCTGGTCAGTTCTGAGGCAAAAGAAATGCTATGGAGTATATGCTGGTTCAGCACTGAGGGAGTCTTAACTGCTACTACATGGGAGAACTCTAGCACTTCTTCCCCAACTCTTGGTAGTGAGTAGCTGTGCAATGATGACACTTCTGGTCACAGCCTGAGCCTAAGCCAACTTTGGAGTTGGTCCTGATTTGAGCAAGAGGTTTCATTAGATGACCTCTACAGGGGCCTCCCAGCCTAAATTATTCTAAGAGTATTTCACTTATTCCGTCAGTACTTTAGCTTCACTCCTCATCCTGCTCTGGCTTAAAGACCCTAGGAGCTAAAATTTAACTTGTGTTTCCTTTTAAAGCAGTCTGTCCTTTAAGTAAGAGGTGAAAAGGAGTTCCAGATGTTTCTTAACTAAATAACCACATCTATTCTAGCACGACACTGGAGTAGGGATATCCCACTGTCGCAGATCACAGTAAGAGCTATCGTGGAGTGTAGATTTGATAGTGAGACTGGAATAAGTTAGCTTGTGAATAAGCTAACCTTTTAGCAGTTAGGGATGCTATTTGTGATATTGAATCCTATGGAATGACATAAATTAGTTCCAGTGTCTTAGAGCTTAGTAAAGACCACTATAAAACCGAGCTGACATTTTGGTATGTGACATGTTACTCTCTGCAGTTTTCATYGGAGACTCCTCCATCTCTTAGGCCTCTTGCTCAAGTTTGCATCTTCTTATCTTAAGCAGCAATGCTAGTGACATGAAAAGAAGCTGATTATATTGGCCTGAGTATGTTTGGATTTGCTTGATGATGGCCCTCTGGGAAGAAATCCTTTAATGGTGGGGATACCTCTCCTCATTCTAGTATGTGGCTACTCTGCCTTCAAGCTATGGCTTGGGTTTTGCCACACAGTTCTATAACTTACGACTTACAGTGATGAAATGATACCAGCTGGAGCAAAAGGAAAGGTAGTAACTACGTTGAACGCTAGAGGTCTGTCTTGTCTTGAGGAAAAGCAGAGTCAAGGTGTTTTTATCAGTTGAGAATGAATYGCTGAGAGGCTAAGTTTCTTTTCAGGCATTTTGGGTCTTTTGGGGGTCACTTGTGTAGTAACCATCATAGAAATGTTTAAATTTGYATTCAAAGAGCTACATTGCAATTCTATGATTCGATGTTTGCCAGCAGTTTAAGAAATGCAGCTGGTCYTTGACCTGATGCAAGAACTGATAAGGCTGATAGTTTAGCTCCTGTAAGGTGGTTTAAGGTAATGCCCCTTCTTTAACACCAATAACTGAAAATATACAAAAGAAACTAGAAGCCACAGCTGTGTTCTTTAGGAGTCTGGATGGCTACAAGCTAGGAAAAGCTACAAATGGGAAGGGCTAGATTGCCTTTCTCCAAGTTGGGACTAAAGGTCCTGGAAATATGCTTTAGCTGTGCTCCAGGTACCAGGTTTTTAGATGGGCACAAGTGGATGGAGGTACATGGCTAGTGATAGGCAAGAGTTGTTAGAGTAGATAGTTACAGCTGTTTCTTCCATCTTTAACTTACAAAACATTTGACAACTTTTATTTTTCAGTTTGAATAGGCAGTCTTCTCCATTTCAGACTGTTCTGTCACACCTTAAATGGAGGAACCTCTGGAGAGTTTAGAAATTCTCAAACCACTGGAAACGATGGGACTGCAGCATTACTCGTGACTCGAATCTCCTCTGATACTGGCATCACTAGCTATTAAAATACAAGATCCTTCCCCTTTAACTCCTTGGTTTTATTGTCCTGGTATGATCAGGTCCCACTAGGGTGTACTGCYGAGTTGTGTGGAGATGTTGGAAGGTGGTTTTGGTTTTGCTGAAGGTAAGTGACCTCGAGCAGAAAAGAGCCCCTGCTGTTTGAGTCAGAGCTACGATGGTTCTGCTAATTGGTTTGCAAGTGTCCTACAACCTTAGTAGTTATGTAAGATACAGATGGCTCTCTTGCTTGTTGTATCCAAGCTTGATCTATGTTTGCTCTTGACCAGTGTAGTTTGAAAAATTCCGTTTTTGATTCCTTTTCTAATTTTGCAAAGTGTATTGGAGAGGCATAGATTTTTCTGTAAGATTACAGACCATTGATGAGCTCGTCTCTTGYTTTGGAGGTTAACAAGATTGCTCTTTACAGATTTGTCCCTTCAGAAACGTGAAGGGGGCGTACAGTAAAAACTTATGAATGGCGAGAAGGTGATGTGTGACAGTGGCGTCCTGGCACTCGATGCGTGTGACAGCRTTAGGTGCTATGAACAGAAAGTGAGGAGCTGGAGAAGGTCTCCTCTGTCTCAGCAAGGTGCTCAGGGACTACTTTGCAGCTTCTGAAGTTCTAGGTTCTGTCATTGCTTTGTCCCTTTTAAAATTTTGAGATCCTAAGCACAAGCATTTACAAAGAACTTTTGAAAAAATCAGTTTCTTCTCTAGTAGAGATACTTAGAGACTGTACCTAGATGAAGAAAAATCTGAGCTATCAATAGCTTACAGTAAGCATAATAAGGCTGCTATATATACAAAAGAAAGATGGGTAACCAAAGAGATCCACAGGATAATTTATTCCTTCTTCAGTTTTGAAAACTATGCTTATGGCTGACAAGCTTCTGATGAAGTGTTAAATGCCAGGAGTTGGGATTTGATGGGAGCAGGTCTGCAAAGAACTGTGTACTACTGAAATGGCAAAAATATTTCATTAAAAGATTTATTTTTTTTTTCAGTGTTGTCTAGCTCAGATAGGATGGGGTAAGCATTCATCAATGAATGAAACCACTTCCTTCCTCTCAAAAGAGTGTTTTTATTGAAACTGGCCAAACAAACTTGTATAGCGCCAAGCATACTCAAAAGGACATGTAGCAGAACCTCATTGTAAAGGTGCTGTGTTGATGAAGTGTAGAGGATTCTTTTGTTTGCTTTTTAGATCATACACTTGGTTGAAATGGTTTTGATTGAGGCTGAGATTGTATGTTGTCTGACTTAGATTTAATAAAAAGCATATTGAGACACACAAAACTAAAAATATTAAGGTGTGTCTTCAGCCTTAAAGGTGTCTTATTTCTTGGGCAAAAATTCAGACTTAYAGATGAGATTTTTTTTTACCTTTCACTTAACTGTCTTCCCAAACTTCTTCATTTATTTAGAAAGAACACCAGTGTAGTAATCCCAGATTAAATCTAAGGGTTTAATTTGAGCTATAATCTCTAAAGAACTGGCTCATCATAGAGGCCTGGATGTTGGAGCATTATTTCAAAAGAAAGAAATAGCTGCCTTTCCATTTTTTGTCAAAGAAATCAAATTTACACATTAAACTTATGTATATTTACTGGTGCCAGCTGAGAAATAAAAGTGCAGCCAGAAGATCATAGTATGAAAAACTGATAATTTGAACTCAGTGCTACTTCTGTATACAGAAGAGAATAAAATTATATTAACCTAAGCCTCCCATCGACAGGTTGAAGCTTTTATATGACTTGTACTCTTTTTTAGGCACTCTAATTCCTCTAATTCTCGTTTTAACTCTTGTTGAATTGTCCTTGTAGAAACATAAAGAAGGAAAAGCTCCTGGTCATTAAGGCCCTGTCACATTTAGATATTTAGTAACCTTTCAGATACAAGTCAAAATACTAATACGTATAAGCTGTGGAGAACTGGAGTAGTCATTGCATGTATTTCAAGATAAAAGTAGCATGCTGCTTGGAATGCATACACAGTAACTGCAGCCACTTTGTACTCTGTAACTTGAAGGACCCATTTGTTGAAAGAAAACTAGCTCTTTTTKGGGGGAAACTATCTACAGAGATAGGATTGCAACTTACATTCCTGCTGTGTGTGTGTTTAAGCGAGTTTTGTGCTACTTTCACTCTAGTATTTCTGTAGGTGTTTTGGACTCTTTTTCACCATTTTCAACATGTAGTGGCACTTCTCTAGGAGTTGTTCTTTTTGTCTTTTACCTAAATTGTCCTCAAGGATTTCGAGCATATAATACACTAGAGGAGTAGCCACTGTCTTACTACTCATGTTCCCTGATTTCTAATGTTAATAACACTTCCTGGAGGGTGATTTGTGGTCATCTTTTTGGCCTTCTTGTGGTTGATATCCTCCTGGGACAGCGTTTATTAACTTGTGTACGTGATTCCCAAGGATCAAGCTGAACATCTCATGGCTGCAACGTCATCCAAGTGCTGCTTCTGCCAGACCTACTGCTTCCTTCCAGCTGTTGTTTTTGTCTTAGTGGTTATCCTAGGCGTGTGTTTTTCTCGGATGCCCTGTGTTTTGGCACCTGTTGTGGATCATGGCATTGCTCTCTGCGTTCCTGGTAGGTTTCCCACTGACACACTGTGGTGTCAGGTCTCTGTGCTTGGTTGTGGCTCTACTGGAGCTGACTTGCCCATGACGCTTGGCTTTCCAATATGCCCAAGCCTTGGCAGCTAAGTATGTGCTTAACTTCAAGCCTCTGGTTTTCCTGGTTTATACTGTAGGGCTTATCATGTACTGGAAGCCTTTGGGCTTCTGCAGGAGCAGAACTTTGCAGGGAAGTTGCAGCATCTTCTGCAATGCTGTTGAGGGCTCGTTCCTCAGAACCTCGAGCTGCCCTTTGCTAGCAGCTTCCTGAAGGGCAGCGATCCCTGGGATTGCTGGTCTCTGAGGTATCCAACCACACTCAGTGTATGCTCAAGGAATATCCTGTGTGCATCTGTATGTGGCATTTCTGTGTGTAGTCCTTTTTATTCCTCAGTGGCCCYTAAACAAGCAAACAACCCCCCCAGTATTTTAGCCATTCGAGGGCAATGCGTCTCCAGGTTATGTAGAAGGGCAGTGGGTGGGACAGGCGGGCTCCCCGTGTGGGGCGCGCGCGGTTACGGGGTGCCCCGCGGCAGGGCGCACGCGGCCGGCAGGGCTCCCCGTGCCCGATGCCGAGCCGCTGCCTGCTCTAGGGGAGGGCTCAGAGGATCAGCAAGACGTGCAGCTTCTGCAATCCTCCTCTTCCTTTTCTTTTTCCTCTGTAAAAGAACACCTTTAGATAAGCCCCTCTTATAACTTGTTGGATTTTCTTGGGAGTGATGCAGACCTCGGACCCCTTTCCTTTTCTCCCTGTGCCGCCCTGTGCAGCTAGGCTTTGGCTGCAGCTGAAACGCCTGTGTGCAGCCCCTTGCTTGCAGCCTAAGATTAGGTTCAGGCTAGCCCTGGCCTTTCCATCTGTTGCTCCGTTGGGCTGGCGGTTGGTGACGTGCAGAGCGAAGCTGGCAGAGAGTTGGGAGAGGAGAGGGAAGGTGTGGAAGCTGCGCAGCGGCCCCCGCGGTGCCTGCTGAGCCCGACCTGCAGCACGGCCCCGCGTGCTGACGGAAAATGATAAGGCTGCCTCACAAGAAGTTCCAGAAGTTCTTTCTTAGAAAGGTAAAATGCTTTTTGCTTGCTTGGCTTAATTAGCTTGATGGCAGTGTTTCACAATCAGATGGTTTTKGGGGTAGGCGGCCTTGTGAGTTCCTTACCCTGCGGTGCATTAAACTGCAATGCTTTTCCTGGCTTGTAGTTGGGATATGATGCAAATCAWCACATCTCCACCAAGCAGTAGCGTGCTACACGAGTTAGGCTGGATTATGGTTGCAGTTTTAAGGCTCTGTCATTCTGTTGTAGTGTGCTGCCTTTTAACCCTATTCCCTGCCTCGGTGGCAGCATATGTTCCGTATCTGTCAAGTTGAATTCGAGTGCGCTCTGGTAGCTCTGCAGGGAGAGCACAATGCTGCTCATGGACGTGCTCATTCTCCCCCTCAAAAAAAAAAAAAAAAAAAAAAAAAAGGAAGCTGGTGTTGTTAAAAAGCAGCTGTATCTGTATGAATGTTTTGCATTTATACTGTATGCTCCTACTATTTTCAAATATGCCCTTGCAAATCAATAGGCATGTGCAGGGACCTGAGAGAGAGCACATGCTGCTCAGCTGCCACTGTTTTAAGCTCTAAAACAGGTAGTTGTAAATACTCCCTCTTGATCACACTTTCCTAAATATTGCCCCTAGAAGGGTATTGTGGTGCCTGACTATCTGGACTAGTGTTCTTTATTGTCTGCATTATCTGTGGGTCTCTTTCTGGCACCTTGAGAACATTTATTCTATAGGTTATGAAAGTGTATTTATAGCTTTTTTTTTTCTCTCTCTTTTCTCCCTTCATCTCTTGGCTACTTAAACTCAGTTTATTAGTGGCTGATGAAGCACACAGTCTTTTAKTGCAGGGCTCTCAGTTGCAGTGCAGTGGAGTTCTGCCTTTTCACCATGTAGTGTAATTTCATGTACGTGTGTTGTTCTCTCCAAGTCATCAGTTTAGTTTCCATTAAAAGAATTTGAAAGCAGTACAAGGGAAGGCAAGAGCTGCATTTTAGAACAGTTTAGGTTCAAGCATGTGATTCACTGATTCTAGTGTCTTCATAATTGCAGATGGTTGTGGGTTTTCTTGTGCTTGAATGTGGAAGTTACAGTTACACTGTTTAACTGTCCTTTTGGAAAATTTTATTTAAAGTAAAAAGACTTTTCCTCTTCTGGTGAAGTGTACATTGCTTATTGCCAGCAAGACCTGTTCAAATAGTCATAATTCCACTCCAAGTATACTCATAAGAGCTGATCTTGTATTGCACTGTGGCATATAGTGCTGAAAGCTGCCAAATGATTAATGCAGGTGTAAAAAGTGCAGGAAATCAGTTGTGTTAAACCTGAATTTGAAGCAGCTGCARAAAATGCCTTTGTGGGCATCATGCCTGGAATGCTAAAGTGAAGGTAAGTGCAAGCCAGATGACGAGCATAATTTAACATGTAGGTGATTGATAATGTTGGGAATCCTGTAGCAATCCTCCAATGAAAGGATCTGTCCTTGTGGTCCCAGGGACAGGGAGCTTCCAGTAAACAGTCTTCTTGCTTGTAGTAATATGTGGGGAAACAAAATCAGTCAATTCTTCCAAAATATATGTGATGATTCTGTTTGCAAGGACCATTTCCTAAATGTGAAGGAAGGGATGGCAAAACAAATTGTTGGGCTCTGCTGCCTGTTACGTGCGTATACCTGTGACTCGAGAGACTGCATGAGCACATTGAGGCAGAAACTTGGCTCCCACTGGTCTTAGTTTTCTGGTCTTGTGTTTTGCTTTATGGCACAGGATTGATTGCCTGTGTGGTGCTGGCATTACCTGGTTCTGCTTCAGCTGGCTAGGGCAACAGACTGCCCCGTGTGGCTTGCTCACGGCTCTGGCACACCAGGGCCCGGTGTGCCAGATCGTCTCCTTATGAAGTGAATTATTATCCTCGTGAGTGTTGGCCTAGAATGAATATGTTTTTGGAGCCTTCCCCCCTTCCTGTCACATGCTCACCCCATGATAGTAGGTAACTTTTTTTTTTTTTTACTTAGCAGATGTTTTGTCAGATATGAAATTGAGCTGCTGATTGCCCCCTTTAGGGCTGTAGCCACTGCCCTATTTCCATGGAGCGAGTTTTGAAAAGGATCTGTGTTTCCCTTCCTATTTTTGTAGGTGCAATTTTGAAGCAGTCTGGGTGATAATTGTGCAAACTTCTGATGTCCCAGATTGGCAGYTACTTTAAATAAGAAAAATTGGCCCTACTGTAGTCCTGTGTTTTCCTGAAAATATATACTACAGAATGAGGTGAAAGTCAGTTACTGGAGTGAAAGCTTTTCAGAGCTTAGCCTTAAGTGTTTTACCTGCTGAAGCAACGTGTGAACACTTTATCTATCAGACTTTACTCTGCCTTCTAGTCAGCCTTTAGACGAGGGAAGGATCTTTATCTTCACTTGGGTGAGAGGTTTCAGATTAAGCCTTTGGATATGTGTGAAAACGTGGCTTTGCTCTAGAGAGTAACTGTAAAAATTGGCATGTTGTTTCCAGCTCACAATAGCTCAGTGGTTTGAATATAACATGTTTTCAGCTTATGGCTGTATTTAATTCTTCCACAAACTTGTAGTTACCTTGGGAATTTAAATAGTACTTTCTCCTCTTCCCTTTCCCACCCTGTCATGTTGTTGTATTTATTTTGGCTTCTGGGCAAATCTAGTGTAGTCCRGAGCGTCTGGCAGCACAGCCTGCTAAATAGCTGCCGTTTCAGGCCCCACAGAAATGGGTTAGTACTACTACATCTAACACCCTTGTTATCTGCTTGATTGTCAAAGCACCATCATGTTGCCAAAGAAAGGTCGGCTGCCTCGGGTCCCTCCCTGAGGTAGGCACAGAAGGGCAGAGATGTGCTCTGTCTGTGGTGAAATACAGACCACTGAATTAGAGCACTTTACAGAATCTGTATGCGTAGGAAATTTGCCGTCACGAGCTGCTTGATTTCAGGAGTGAAGATGAAAATCATTGCTTGTAGTAAACTGTAATTCAGAAATAGAAAAAGTTAGTGCAAGACCATTTGTTTTGAATGGCATGTGGGAAAAGGAAAACATGTTTTATTAAAAACGGGTAATCTAGAGTTTCACTGTTTAAAAGCAACATGTAATTTCTTCTAATAGGAGAAAAGCACTTGAGCAAAACAAATTAATGCCTCAACTGATGCACCCTTTCATGGGCATCTAGCACAGTAAATGCTGATTGCATGATTTATGGAAATGCCTCTGATCTTTGTAGTGCAAAGAAGGGCCTTTAATTTTTTTTCAGCCTAGTGAAAAAAGGTTTGCTAATGCCTGCAGTATTGGTGGAACATTGCTCTGTTATAGCTTGCAATAAATGTCTCTCGCTCTTCCCCATCACCACCGATAGACGTTTCCGTCCTTAGGGAACATATGGCTGAGTCACAGATAAAAAGGAGAGAAGAGTGAAAAGATGCCCAGCGCCAAAGGAGTCTGTAGATCTTTTATGTCTGGCTACACATTCATGCGTGTGAGTCATACCTGCAGGCAAGACATTTTTATCATCTTTATCATGTTTTCGGTGCTTTGCTTTTGTACAGAGCAGTGTATTCCACACGGGTTCACAGGAACAGCTTGGGGCGCCGTGCGCGCTCCCCACGTGTCGGGAGGCCGGGGGCCTCGGGGCACCCCCCATGTTTGGGGCTGTGTCCTGCTCCACAAAGGGGACGGGGGCCCCTCAGAGATGGGGCTGAGCTGGCACCAGCATTTGCAAATCATTCCCCCTACCCCTTCCCCATTTCCCTGTTAGCATTCCCTCCCTGTATCAGTCATGCATGTGGTCAGACTGATCAGTGTGAGGAGGCTTAGTGTTTTATTTWTTTTTTTATTAATTAACTCATGTATTACTACTATGTGACTGTAGGTAAGGTATCAAAGTGGGCCAGCTCCAGCAAATAATGTCTCTGTTTCATGACTTGGACACTGTTAGAAGAGGTAGGAGAGTTGGAGTGTGTGGAGGGCATGATAATTTCTGTTGTGCGTGTGTGTGAATATAGATGTATCTAGATATACATCCCAGCTTTCCTGGCTCAGTATCTAAAGATCTGGGATTTTTGTTCTGTGTTCTTGGCCTTCTTGATGAGCAATGTTGGCCTTTAGCCCGTGATGGTCGCGTGTGAACAGTGCTCTTATCTTGGTAGTGCTACCACTCAATCTTCAGTTTGTGATGGTGAAGAATGAGACAGACAGGTGAAATGGCGCCAGGCCGGCAGCCGCGGGCATCCTGCCAAACCAGGCACAGAAAGGGTCTCCGACTGTTGTCCTGAGCAGCCTGCGCTGTGTCCGTGGTACCTGCCCGGAGCCAGCAAAGTGATGGACCTCCCGCCAGCAGGGTGGCAGACAGGTCCAAAAGTGAGGAAAAGGGGCTGGTCAGGGGGGACTCCTTCCTGAGGGGCATGAGAGTAGCTGGAGATGGGGCCCAGATGGAGAGGAGAGCCCTGGGCAGCTGCGTTAGGGCTGTTGCAGGTGCCAGGTCCACAGGAGACGCAGCACGGCGAGTGCCCCGTTCCCCACTCGTGCACGTGGGGCAGCTGCCCCTTGCATTCCTGCTGCATCTCCTTTGTACCGAATCACAGGATGGTTGAGGTTGGAAGGGACCCCTAGAGATCMTCTAGTCCAGCCCCCAGCTCCAGCAGGGACACCCAGAGCACGGRGCACAGGGCRGCRTCCAGGCGGGTTTGGAARATCTCCAGAGAAGGAGACTCCACAGCCTCCCTGGGCAGCCTGTGCCAGGGCTCTGSCACCCTCMCAGGAAGGAAGTCCTTTCTCAGATGGAAAGGGAACTGCCTGGGTTTCAGCTTACACCCAATACTCAACTTGCACCTCTTCACAGTTGCATCTTGYTTTCTCTTTCCAGGCTTTTGGTTAGAGCAAAGTAGGAGAAGGCTTGTTTACCTTCTAGACTAGCCTACTCCTCTGGCATCTGCTTGCTATTGCTTATGCTTGGAGCTGCCCCAGGGCTCTGCCATCTCCCAGTTGCAAACTGGTCTCAGGGAGAAGCTGTAAACACACTGTATTTGAGTACAAATCCACAGATATCATTGCAATGGACCTAGCTGAAAAGTATGCCATTAATTATCATGTAGCTCCCTAAAATTCAGAATGGGTGATGGATAGGCATGTCCCTTTGATCACGTTACTGCATACAGAGAAGCCACGGACTAACTTTTGAAGTAGCTGTGTCCTGAGGGAAGGAAAGCATAAACAACTGGACGCGTGAAAACATGAAATCAAGTAGGCAGCTCACCAAAAAAAAAAGGGGGAGGAAGTTTCTTTTAGGTCAAGGCAAGACTTTTGAAATTAAAGCAGTGAAACTCTGAATTTAACAGCAATTATAATCAAACTATGTCTATTAAAACTGTCATTCAAGTGTGTAAACCACCACACAATATTTTGCATGTTACAGCCCAAAATTGTATCTTCCTTTTGAAGTAGTGCTTAGATGAACTATGAACTACTTTTATATGTATATGTTTTGCTTGTTTTAAAAACAGGCTTTGGGAGCTCGTCTTCAGCTCATAGGATTGTGTTCTGCTTTTCCCTTGTGCAGGGAGCCTTCCCCGTATTCCTGCCATGTGCCCTGATGTCGGGGAAGGAAGAGTCCTAGCTGAGCAAAGTGGGGAAGGGTTTGCTCTTGTGCTAAGCAATATGTGTGTTTTTTCATCTTACCTGTTCTCAGAAATAGCTGATCCAGTCAAGCTTAGAAGTTTGCAAAAGAATTCAGCCCCAGGCCAGCTTCGGGCATCGGAAACTTCTTCTGACRCGACTTGATCTGGCAGAAATAGGAGCAGCGGAAGCCTAATCTTGTGACAGGATGTGTCAGCAACTTCAAAAGCAGGTGCCGATGRCAGGGAAACCACGATGCTGAGGAACTGTTCAAGTGCTGGGGATCTCTTTTCTTTCCTTTTTTTWCCCCCCACAACTTTCATGTCTGGAGCAGTGATGAGCCCAGCTCAAGAACCCGTCCTTYCTAACAGCCCTGCCTCCTGGGGCCAGGTCTTGGTGTTTTGCTCTGCARAATCTTAACACTGGCTTGTGGAAAGTGCCTCTGGGCTTCCCGTGTGTCCCTGTAATCTGCGTGCGGGGGGGAAGATGCTGGTGTGTCGTAAGCCCTGTAAATAGTGATGCTCTTCTGACTTCCAGAGAGCAACSTCCTGGGCGGTGACTCAGGGCCGCGCTCCTGTCGCCTGCGGCGCAGCCCGCAGGGCACTGGCTCCTGTTATTTACTTATTTTTACTGGCAAACCTGCATGAGTATGGATGTGCGTTTGCTTTTMAAATAAAATCGATGCTCTTCGTGCTTGTTTGTGCTATAAATAGGGTTTGCATCTCAAATAAGAGAAACAGGAGTAAGTCTGAAAAGGTATCCCGTGTTTTTTCAGATGCATAATTGGAGAAAGTTGACCTTGAGTCTTGCTGTACTTTCGTGCTGGTTGTATAATGGTCTCTGGAAAGGATCTTGCAGGTAACCTTGTGGGATACCAGATGAAAATGCAGGGCTAAGAAGGCTATTTCATATGAATGCTCTTTTCTCCCCAATTTACTTTGTTYCTGTATGCTAGGACAATGGGAAGATACAAATTCTTACTGCTCTTGATGTTGTGTGCTTGTCAGATGTAATTCCACTGCTGTTGCTGGGTGTATCTGTGGAAAATATCAGAAATTTCTTTTGCATTTCGCATCAAATCTTTACTTGCTGCACATTAAGAGAAAAAAAAAAAAAAGGAAGGTTTGTGTGTGAGAGAGAAAAGAAGGAAAGAAATAATGTGGCTTTCTGTAAGAAGGAAGCTGGTAAGAGGGCTTGATCAGAGTCACCTGTGCTGGCCTCAGGGCTATTGCTGGCAGCTCCTGGTGCAGGTTCTAGCTGCTGTGGTTCATAATGCTGGAGCTGGCGCCCTTGCTTACTGTGGGGATGGGGCACACGGGTGGGCATCAATGATGTCGTTTGCCCTCACTATCCAGGCCTAAACTCTGCCCCTGTCATGGCCCTTTTGGAACAGTCCAGTGGCCCAAACTGCAGCTCCTGTGTTTGCAGAGGCCTGAGGCAGCTTCGGTCTGTGTCCCGTTGGGAACAGCTGCATGGGCTGCGCTCTGTGCCAGCCTTAGCTGCTGGTGCACACCTCAGCTCTTGGGACTGAGCAGTCCCACGCTGCACCTAGAGAAAAATAATCCCCTTAGTGTTGCCCTCTCCCAAGGCCTCCAAGTTAGTGGGCTGTGGAATTCCTACTGAATTGCACTTCCCTCTGTCCCCTGCCCTGCACTTCACCGAGGAGCTAGTGGGGAGAAGGCAGCTGAGAGGAGCACTGCGGAGAGGCAGAACCCGTACTGGGGAGGGCCCAGGGTTGGTGTCGGCAGCCGAGTCCCGCTGGAGACGTCCCCATGTGCACTGGGAGCTGCAGCCCGGTGGGGAGGAAGCCAGCGCCTCCGGAAGGAGAACAGCCCTCCCCTTCATCGGGCACTTGAGCTCTCCTGTAGCCCCATASCTGAATTGGATGCAAATACCTCTTCAAATAAATGTATTGCGACCTGGAAATTTTTAGCAGAGGAGTCATTTATAAATGTCTGGGAAATCCGCAACCCTACTAGGAGTCTGAAGCAGTGGCACTTACATGTAACATGCTCAATATAAATAATCTCTTTACGGCAGTGACTATAAAGGAAAGGAAGATTAACAAGGATTTTTTTTTTTTTTAAAGTGAGAGTTTCAGTAAAAGTTCTTAGTTTTAAGATCTGCTGAGTGATTTTCTACTGTTTGATACAGTTCTTCCAAAGCTTTGACTTTGATCTCTTCTACTCAGTCTCTATCTTCTTCAGCAAATAATCTGCAATTCTAGAAAGCAGTAAATTGCTAGTAATAGTCTGTTTTAGTGAATTTGGTGAACCTTCTACAGGTGGSTAATGCCAGCACAGTATATGTTGTCAGTTGACTTGGAGTCCTCTTCCTTCTGCTGCCTCCTCAGCTCGTTTTCTTTCTTAGCCTTGGGATCACAGTCACTGTTTCTGGTGTGTGGTGTTTGCACATGATGATTTTTGACGGATGCTTTAGAGCTGCAGTGTCTTGATGTCTCCCTGACAAGGGAAACTTCTCTTCACTCTTACTGGGACATCAGAAAGTCCTTCATGAATTTGATGGTGCTTGAAACAGCATATGTAAGCGAGGATTTCAACTCTCCAGCCTCCTAATGTTTAATTTGGAATAACTGAAGGTTGATTGTACAAGCCACAGAACTGTTTTTATGGAGGCTTTGACTTTTTTCTTTAGTACTTAATGTTCAACTATTTCTTTGGTTAATCTTTTTGGGCTTAGTTCTGTACGTGAAYCAGGAACGGAAGCATTTCTAAAGTTGTGCCATAGCCTATAGTGCTGTTTATAGGATTCTTTGTATAAACTTACAGAATAGGAAAGAAGGAACTGCAACTACTGTAAGGTAGGAAGAGGATTTTATACATAGCTGTCTTGCATGTACACACTTAATGTTTTTATACGTAATTATTAGATTCAAGGTAAACCCACACTAGAGGAGCATAAGTCTGAAAAACAATCAAAAATAAAGATGCTGCAGATTTCTRTCAGCCAGTTAGACAGAATCGAGTACTCCGTGTAATTGTGGTGAAGAGGACTGGTGTGCAGCAGCGTGGCCGCTTCTAGCAGTGGCAAGYGCAGCTTCGTCCCACAGAAGTCTGTGCTAATGCCCAGCCCTGCTCAGGAGCTGGCCCGAGGGCTCGGAGCCTTAAATCTGTGCTGGTTTGGAGCTGGCCCAGGGGCTTGGGGAGGTGCACGAGCCGTGTGGTGGCTTGCAGGGAAGCTGTCGTGTGCTCACCTAGCTCTGGTGAGGTTTGTGGATCTGAAACGAGAGTTGGGCACTAGGGCAGTGGGCTGCAGTGGTTAGGCTGGGGAACAGTTTTGGACTTGGGTCCTCTTATTTTGGTTCAATGTGTCTATCATTCCAGCTTTGAAGAGCTAATGAGTCAATGTAATATTTAATATTACGTTTTTCTCCTCTACTCCAAAGCAGGGAGGCCTAGTTAGCTTTGTTGCAGAATGTACATGCTACAAAGCAGTTGTTCTTCTGTGTCATCTGCGCTCCCCCACTTGTATTTAAATAAGATATTTGCTGTGAGGTGCTTCTCGCATTTTGTGGTCTTACATTTTGCCTTTGCTGTGAGGCTGACAGAAGTGCATCTTTCTGTCTGCGTGCATTTCTGCTTCTCCCCAGTTTTACCCAGAAGATGATGTGTCACTCTGCTTTGATGGCTTTACTAAAACAGAAATGGAGAAGCTGACCCTTTCACAGGAGGTCAGGCATTTAATCAAGGCTTTCTTTGTTTGGTTTGGGCCCTTTTTATACCTGCAAGTAATAGAATTTGTTACTTGTATTTCAGTACCCAGTAGTCAGAAGTATCCATATCATTATAATGTTAATAGGCTCTGATGAACCAAGCTGCATTTTAAAGAGAAAGCAAAATTAATTTCTTTAAGTAAATATCTGCTGATCCTCGAGATCATGGTGTGTAATCCGTTCTAGATGGAGTCGCACTGAGTTTTGTCATGTGAATTTTGAACAGTGTTGGTTAATGAAACAGGCCTTCATTCATGAATGCGGGACCAAAGGCGCTTTGTTATATAGCGGGTCTGTGCAGTAAAAACTTGCTAGTTTTGCTCGAGACAGGTAGTATGTTGAATATGGGGCAATACAGGAATGAAATGAGGGTCCTTTATGGGGACATTAAGCCCCTCCTGAAGTCTGTGCTGTAGTTACTGAACTTGGAATGTGTCTGCGTTGCAGCATGTATAAGATGGGATTCTCTGAATGCCAGAAGATTTGGTCTTACTGTTATTTACTGCATAGTTACTTTTCTAGTGGACAGTGAACATAGAGGTATTGCAAAACTGGTTTTGGCAAAGTGTTTGTCAACATCCAGGCACGCTCTCCTGCATCGCTCAGTGCTAAAGCTTTTCTGCAAAGACTGGTGCCATTTGGCTCACTCCTTGCTTCTCTGCCTACTTGCGTTAGCATCTGGGCTATTTTGGTAAAACTGCTTCTGCAGACATCCTCTCCTAGGAGAAAGTCCATTTCACTGTTGGATTTAAGGAACCCTCTTAAGATTCTGTTTTCTCCATGTAATTCTTTGCTAAGAGCCTGTTAGTGGCTCAGTGTGGTCATCTTTCTGTCAAGGTTCTTGCCCCTTCCATGTTTATTACAATCCAAAGGGCACATTTTTTGAAAAAGGGAACAYGCTTTCCAGATTCCGCTTCTGTCCAAACTTTGCTAGTGTGATTTCTGCCTTCTGACAGAAGAAGTTCACGTGGTCTCCCAGTGGAGTCTCGTCCCCTTGCACACGGGTACCCCCGATGCGTGCGAGCGCAACGCGAGCGCAGAAAGTGTGGAAACCCTCTCAGGAAAGAAGAGCCCCAAGCCTGGCACAAACCTCGATGCCTTCGGGTGCTGCTGTGTAAGGGAAGCTCTGAGTCAGGCAGTGAAGGTGGCAACCTCTACGTTTCCAGTTATCACACAGGCAGAACGGTCTGACTTTGACAGCTGAAGTAATATGCAAGCTACCAAGTTAGGTGGCTCTTGGAGACGTTCTCAGTAGATACACCAAGTTTCCTGGACAATGATATAGATACCCTTATACTATGGTACCATTATTTCAGTTCTGCGGGGACTGCCTTAACCTGAAAAAGTAACTGCTCCTTTTTCTGTTTGTCTTCCTTTCTAGTTCCCCTGCACAACAGGTTGATATTTCATCTCTATCTACATCGTTTCCTGTCCAAAGCAGAATGATGTTCTCTCAAAAATAATAAAAATTATTGCCTACAGCATATCTGTGTTTAGTGTCTATGCTAGGATTAAAGAATTCCAAAAAATGTACTGCATTGATCTAACTTCTGTATTTCTAAAACTGAACTAGTTTACTAAAGATATTTTGAGAGGTGGAGAAAGGTAAGTAATTATAAGGAACAGTAGATGGGATGAATAAGGAGCCTCATGGTTCTTTCTTTAGCCCAAGCCAGCCAGTAGATTTCTTAGGGAGAAGATTGTGTGTTGGACAAATTGCCTGATAAGGGCAATGCCACACGGGTTGTAGAGAGGTATAAAAGAAGAAAGGAAGCTCTAGAATGCAAATCTTGCTATATATATTTAACTATATATATATATATATTTAAAATAGGGTATAGATATTTTTTAAATCTGAATTCCTGGTGATAGTTAAGTGAGACTTGTGATATAGTCTGCTTATTTTGCATTTAATCTGACTTTTGTATTTAAAACAAGAACTAAACATGGTGTCAGTTTTTGAYTGGCATGATGTCAACCTAGCATGACACATACTTGAAAGAAAATCATATTTCTGGCCCACTTGAAATAGATACTGATTTATTTTCCAAAGGAGATGATTTGTTTCACTATGTTCTCTGTATTTAGCTTATATTTCAATAGCAATATTTGATGATACGCTCATTTTTATGTTTACTTACTAGGTTTTGAAATAAAAAGTTGAAGTACTTATATTTAAATATATTTTCTGAAAGAAATTCAGGCCAGAAAAATAGTTTTTGAAATCAGAAGTGTGAGTACTTAGTGTAGCTCTTATGTGGTTCTTAGATACTCTCTTCAACTTCTATTGTAATGAAAAAGCCAAATTCAGGTGCAGAAGGCAGCGCCAGCAACCAGAGAGCTTGCTGCCCAAGCCTTTCCACAGAATGTCTCTTGAGGGAATGAATAGTCAGCTCTTGCAGAGCATAAAACTGGTTACCCAAGACAAATGTTTGTCCTTATGTGCAARTGCTTTATTAGAAATCTGCCTGAATCACTGTTTGTAATTGGCTTTTATTATTTCAGCATGTAGTAAGGCACAACTGGCATGTTAAAAGTCTCTGTGCTGGAAAGCTTAGTCTCATTTTAGATGTGTCACAGTGGAAGAAGTGCTGATACAGA
Organism: Nothoprocta perdicaria; assembly: GCF_003342845.1. Classification (NCBI taxonomy): domain Eukaryota; kingdom Metazoa; phylum Chordata; class Aves; order Tinamiformes; family Tinamidae; genus Nothoprocta; species Nothoprocta perdicaria. The sequence goes on from NW_020455621.1 coordinate 758,935, forward strand.
TGCAAAGGTCAAGAGAAGGGGGATAAAGCAATGTTACTAAAGCTCTGTAGTTACTTGATTAAAAAGGGACATGTGTGGTGACTTCTCTAATGCCTGAGGTCTGATTTTGTTTTTTAAAACACTTTGTAGGAGAGCTGTTTCTTGACCTGTGTAAGACCAGCCTGTATCGCTGAGCCTTGAACAAACTCTCTTCTTCCTCCTCAGTTCACCATGTCCACAACTTCAGGAAGCAATGAATATTATTTCCAGCCTCTCAGGCACAGCATTCAAATCTTAAGCTTTCAATCATAATATGAATCAAAATATTGAATGATCATGAAACTTATGGCACAAGAGAATGTAGATTCAGTTTAGTAATGAAATCTCAACTTGTAGCTGCAATGGAGAAAACAGGAACGAAAACAAAGTGTTATACTTCCTGATGGGACCTGTGCAAGGGCTTTCCCTGTGGATTCAGTGGCAGCTGGTTCTGAGTGTTTTGTCAGCTCTCCCTTTAGACTTCAGCAGGCTTGTTCCTGCTGCTGATCAATTGTGTATATACAATTTCTGGGTCTTAAATGGCATGTAGCTACTAATAGACCTGAAAAGTATATTTACTGGCTAACATCTAATCCAACCACTTATTCAGTATTAGCAATGCTCAATACTAGGCACTTGGTATGCTGGGTGCGTGCATGGCTATGAATATAGAAGTTATTTTGCAGTCCTGTATCCTTAGGAGAGATGTTGAAACGGAATCACAGATGTTTGTCTCAAACAGCTGCTGAACTGAGCAGGGTTACGTTTGGAGCCAGTCTAATGGACAGCAAGTTAAGGGTGTAAAATGCCAGGTCTGCTGAACAAGATATGCAGGAGTCCTGCTTTTGGCCAGGGTTTCTGCGACCGCATGAAACACACACCGTGGCAGGATACATCTGAGCAGACTGGCTTCAAACCTCCTTCAATTGTGTGAATGCCAAGGGGGTGAGAGGGCAAAGCATCCCCACCTAGGGTCTTTGGGCAGCAGTGTTTCTTACCAAACCACCAAGGTTTTGTGGAAATTGAACTTAAAAGACTCTCAGAAATGACAGCAGTTGGAGAACATAGTGATGGTGGATGTATGCAAGAGCTATTGGAGAGAAGGGGGTGACAGACCCAGAGTGTCTGTTTGGAAAGACATAGGAGTAGGAAAAAGAGGTAGAAAGGAGAGATGAGAAGATGGAGTTAGAAAAGGAAAACAGGGCGACCTGAGAGGGGATGGAYGTCTTGAGAGGAATGTGAAAATGAGACATGAGGGAGACATGTAAGGAATTGGAWTTACAGTTGAACTGGATGATCCTGAAGGCCTCTTCCAACCACCATGATTTTATGAACTGCTTCAAGGGGCAGCTGCTCCTGCTGACCATGGGCTGCCGGTTCTCGTGCTGACGGATGCCTGGGTGGGATGCAAACGGGCAAGGGGCAAGTTAATGCTCTGGCCCCCTATTGCTTTACAAACCCGCCCAGCCTGCGTCATTCTAGAGGGATCTATCTATGTATATTTTAATTAAGAAGTTTAGTCTGGAATCCTACAAGCMGATTTGAGAACCAGCATTTACAGATGGGTGACTTTAATTTTCCTCTTATGTTCTTTGGCTTGCTGTGAAATGCAGATACTCATGGCCTTTGATTTGATTTTTAATATCACCACTGTTTTAATTTAGGTTGGGGAAAAAGGGCTTGTCAACAAGTTTTAGTCTTTAAGATACTATTAGATTGAGAACCCTCCTAACTGGGCAATATGATGGTAACTTTGGCAATGCAAAGTTTCCTTTGTGTAAACTGTATTATAGTAGTTGTAACACATGATAAGACAAAATAACTGAATTTGCCTATTCAATGAATTTGGAGAGTATTTTCAGATTTGAACCTTTTGTTACTGTGAAAATCTTCTAATATCTATACAGCTTTGTCAATAGGAAACTGGAAGTGACCCATAGCTGTAGGCAGTTATTAGAGGTTAGCAATGGGGGTAATGTTTCACAGTAACTGAAWTGAACAGAATAAAGAGTACAGAAACACATAAAATCCCTTTAATTCCTTTAAGMCCACACTAATCTCTGTGATTGTGGGTAATCCTTTGAAACAGCACCAAAATCAGCATGTGGATCATAGTCACAAGCATGAGGTTTAGCCTTGTGGTGTTGCTTGTACTCTACTAGCACCTGTTAAAAACTATACTGCACTTTTTCTTTTTTCCTCTTTGATAAAGTATCTTCAGGAAACTATTACTTTGGACTCTGCAAAGCATGCAAACCTTCTTCCAAACGATATAAAACAGCAACTTATCTCATTCATGTTCAGTCAAGAATAGCGATTTTGAAAGTGTGGAAGTTTGTAGTTTGCTGGGGAAAAGCAAACTGTCTGCACATATATACGTGCAGAGATTATATATTAAATGTGCTAGGGCTGTTTACCTGAAGTTTGATATTCTTGACATAAAACTATTAGAAGTAATAGACTAATAACGACCTATCTCCTGAAAAAGATGGTGTGTCCTGCCGTTCCACCCTGCCACTTGGAAATCTTTCTCAAGACAAGCATGCAGTAGAACCGGAGCCATCAGCTCAGAGCAAGGAATTGAAAGATTCCTCAATTTTACCTGGACGTGACTGTCTGTCTTGTCACATACACACATGGTTCTTCCTTCACTGGTCTCCACGTTGACTGTTAAATGAGTTCAGTTTCCAAAAGATGGATGTGTATTTAGAAACCTTCCATCTTGCTGGGAAGTCAAGAGGCTATGGGGTATATTTAGATATAGGCAAAGTATCTGTGCCGTTGAAACCTCAGGTGTGTCACTGAGAACACAAATTAATTAAAAATCAGCTTTAGTTACAGCTTAGCGTCATGAGCTTTTGTGTATTCTTTGCAGCCCTGGTTTCTGTCCAAATAGCTGCTCCTGAGCTTTAGCAGCATTTYCACCACAGCCTGCTCACCAGACAGATGGTGTGCTGCTTAATCCACCTGATTGCTTATCAACAGCGAGAACGGGCATCGAGCATTTGGCTGATTTKGGGCAGTGAGGGAATGGTACTAATACCAAACCAAATGGATGCAACATCTTTTCATTTTCTCCCAACAGCCCTGAGAAAGCGATAATGGGAACTTCTTAAAGTTTTATCCAGCTTTTTGGAATTAGGTGGTGCTTTTATGTAACTGGTATTCTCAGCCTCATTCTGGACCTCTGATTGATTGAGCGTTGATATATTGCAGGAGATAGAGGGAAGGAGGGAGAGAGACTTAGAAGTAACTAAAAGGCTTTTATGCAGATGTAAGCAGTTGAAATCTAGTGAGATGCCTTATTTAGGAAGTTAGGAAGAGCAATAAAAAGAAGCATTGATCTTATAAATATGAATGAGTTGCCATAGTTCCTGCAGGTTGCTGAACCATCTAACCCAAGAACTTGTCTTTGTTTCTTACTGATGTATAAGAAAATATTGGAAATTGCAGTGATGATAGCGCACTGCTATTGACCCTTGCCATCTCCAGGCTTTTTAAGAGAGCTTAAACCGAACAAACCAGGAATAAGAGGAGCAGAGAGGGGTAGGACCTGAAGCATTAGTCTGCTAGTCTTAGTTTCATCTAAACTGCAAGGTTAAACYAGGTGAGTCGTACTTAGGTGATATGTTTTCTGCATTAGGGTCATTGCTGCTCACCTGGGAGGCAGCTAGCTCTGCTCCAAGGTTTGGTGGCAGAGGTTGGTCACTTCTTTTAAATGGAGTTAGGCAGTAGGGGGGAAATGCCCGTGTGTGATGCATCTCAGGTAGCGTGTGAATTGGCTCGCTCGCTTTTTAATCAACTTGTATGAACCAGGGCATTTAATAATAACGTCAGAGAAGCTTTTAAGAACTTGATTTTTATATTTAATGGGTATCTGTTATCTCTGTCAGTGGCTGCTGTCAAAGCTGCCTTCTATTTATAAAGCAGACCATCCATTTTCCTTTTTCCCATTTGCTCCAGCTAGACCATTTTTGGAACCTATTGATGTGTAGTAAAGTGTGAAAAGGAAATGAAGATTGAAAACAAGTAGCATGAAATGGAGGAAAAAAAAAAACAGATAATAGAAGGTGCTTAGCTTTTCTTACCTTTTTTTGCTTCCTGTTTTTAATGACTAAGTCTCAGACTTTTCACGGAAAAGTAAAAATCAGAAGATCAAACACCTAGTGCCATATAAAAAATACCCTATTGCTTTTGCTCACTTTTTCAGCTTGTCTGTGACTCAGAGCTGTAGTGCCAGTCTAAAGGGATTGGACTGAAGGAACTGCTACAGATAGTGTTACAGCCCCAGAAGCATAGAAGTGATAATCAGTTATTCTTCAGAATTTAGAAATTCCTGTTCTTAGTAATAGGGGCTGTGAAAATATGGGAATCAAAATAGGGCTCCAAAAATGTTATACAAGCTCTTTCATAAACTCCAAAGATGACCTCCCTGCCCTCTCCCTTACCTCTAGCTAACCTCTTTTGTTTGCTGTTGAAGAACAAAATATTTATAGATTTTTAGCTATGCTTGTACTGATGCGTCTAAACGGTTTCTATGATTCTGCTATAGCCAACTTAACTCTTTATTTCATTTATTAGTCACAGCTTCTTCCTTTATTCTCCGTTGCCTTGCTGGGCTTTGTGATGTACAAAGAAGTAAGAGTTGGAGGTTTTAAAAATCAGAACCGAGACRCTTTCCAATGTGCTGCTGACTTGATGTGCAAGGTTAATTTAACAGCTCAATCTTTTTGGTCAATATGTTGATGACTAATAGCATTAAATGTTTGCTGAGTGAACTTCTATGAATCTAATCAGCTACTAAAGACAGCTAGAAATGGGAGGAAATGGTGTGGGGCTGCATGTGTGTGCTTGTTTTAAGGGGATGGTGATGAAAGGGTCTTGTAGTTATTGTCGTATTTAACAGCTCTTACTTTCATACTTAATGTCAGGCACAGTTATGAAAGACTTTGTTCTTCTACTTTGTTAATATTTCTAGACACTTGTTCAGGCAGTGTTAAAATTGAATTTTTACAGGTAGTTGTATTAGGATGTTTTACAGTGGTCAATCACCAGCGTTACGTCCCTTTTTATACAGTCCAGGATGACTATCAAAGGAAAGCAGGGTTCTGTGTGGTCCAAAGAACCAGGCCCTTGCTCAAACACCGCTCTTTAGTCACTCAAACATGTTCTTTGCATGGCTGGAGAAGATACTATAGATGAATTTTTTTTTAGTTTTTATTTTTTTCCCCTGAAAGGAGTCTCTATCCATGTACAAAGATGGTGGCTGGGCGATCTAAATGGACATGAATTAGTATGGATGATGGGGAGGATTTGCCTCTTAAGCACATTACTACTCAAAATGCTAATGTAGGTGCACARCAGGGCAGATGAATCAGTATTTTCTGATCTGAGGGAATGAATATTGTGTCATAATTGGTGGTTTTCTGCTTTTTTTGTAGCAATAAGATTATAGCTTCTATTTTCCATAGGCTAACCTGGGCAGCATTCTTCCCTCTCAACTTGCGTACTCCGCTTCACTTCTTTTTAAGCAACTACTGTTGCTTAAATTGTGCAAAATTGAGCATATGGACKGATGCACACATTGCTTACACACATAATGATATGGATTGACTTGTTTGTTCCTTTTTTGTTTTTTCTGGTCACATTTTTATGTAATAGTCTTAAGTTATTGCCCTGAGTACAGGGAGTGTCTGAAAACCCTACAGTTTTCTGCTTCAGAAATGGCTTTGTGGCAGCTGGAGTGAAAATGTTCACACGCAGCCGGTCTTCACTTGTCAGCAGYGTGACACTGATGTATTGCAGCTGGGGATCTAGTCGGTCACGGATATCGCATGCAATGAATAAAACTTGATTGAAGTGTGCAGTGGGATTCATTTGTGTGAAAGCTGTCACTTCTGGAAGGAAAAACCATAATGCTACAACTGTGCAGAGCTGGAAGTATTACTTGAATAGACCAAATTTTCTCCCAAGGCCTAGTAGCCAGGCAATCRGGGGGTAATTCCTGGGGATGGGGAGGGGGGAAGTGTAAAGATGACTTCTTTAATCATCTTACATACTTCTTTAAGCAAAGATGTAGGAACATCACCTAGATGTATAAAATCACAGTAAAACCATGGTATCTTGTGATCTTCTGGTATGTTAACATATTTCTTTTCTATTTTATCTCTGTAACACTCTTTAGATAATAAATTGTTGCGTATTATCAAACACCTATCTTTCTTGATATTGCATTTCCCATAATGATCCTAACCTGAGTTTTAAGCTGCTACCTATTGCAGAGCTTGGCGACAGCTTAATCTGAGTGCCAAATTCTCTGGGAAATGATCAACTCATTGCCACGCTGGGCTGTTAGAGACAGATGCAAMTTTCCAGTTTGAGTGAGGATGTCGTGTGTGTGTGTGTGTGTTTGTCTGTATTTGTGTTTGAACACAAGATAAAATTTACATATTGTATTTGAGTCTTTGCTTTTTCGACTTTAATTTCCAATTTAATATTGAGTATACRTCAATATACTCTTACTAGTAGATTTTATTTTTTTTTCTTTAGGATTCTTCCTGTCAAGTCATAACTACTGATAAGAACTGTCAAGAAAATATCCAGTACAATATTTTAAAATCTAGTTATGTACCTTTTCTCTTGTTCTTTTTTTTATTACAGTTATTTATTTTGGTGTAATTATTTTCTAGCAATTTTTATTTACAGTATATGCAGTTTAAAACATAAAGCTGATAGTTTTGAACTTTTTAGATGCACTTTCTTATAGATAATGATAAATATTTTTAACCTATGAGTAGTAGCAGTAGCAGGAATACACCCTTACTCTAATAAATTTTCATTTATGAATGKGAGATTCTAAAAGAGATGCAGCAACTGGCAAGCTAACCGAAGTCTGTGACATGGTTGACAGCACTTGGACACTGTGCATCTAATCTCACTCGTGCTTTTCACAGCTTCCCTCCTCGTGGGCATTTTGCTTTTGATGCCACCACATATCCGATTTTGCAAGATTCTTGATTTCATTAATTTCTCCATTAAGCATTTAAAGACACAATGCTTACMATTTAAAGACATAATCTATGGCCTTTAATGACATGGCATAACCTGCAGTGTCGATAAAAGCATGTACCTGAATATACCTGGTGCAAGAACACTCAAGTAATTTTAGCAGTAGCCTTAGCAAATATTAGTGTATGTCGACTGCACACACTGCTATCAGCTACTGCTGGCTCAGGCAGTCTATTCAACTGCTTGTTCTAAGAAATTGGGAAATTCTGCAGAAAGGGGTGGAGAGGGAGAAGAGAAAGAGCATTTACATGCTTGTCCTGTTGTGCCTGAGTCCCTGAGCGCCAGGTACTCGCTAGCCTGAGGCAGAAACTCATCTAGCTGGCCTTTTTATATCCTCTCGCTCTTGTGTGCCTCTTGTATTTTTTTTAATCTCATGACAGGCTCTTAACTCTCTGTAAGAATTTAAATATGAGCCTGAGAAAGATGGGCTAATGCAGCCTTTGTGAGTACCCTTTCCTTAGCATTGCTGCTGTTGCAAATCTTTAGCTTGTTGCTGTTAGGCACTGCTATTTAACGTGTATTTAGAGTGATGTGTTGCTTCAGAGTTAGTCTACTCTGAATACCTTTTTTCTCTTTAAAATAAAAAAATCTTTTTTCTTTTCCCCTGAAGGGCAGAAAAGTTCCTTCTTTTTCACTGATTTTTCTCAGCTTAATGTGGCTTCATTCTGATTTAAAATGTCATGAGATTCCTGCTGCTGTGGTAGAAATGTACCCACACACGCTATATCTATATCCCTTATTTTTAAAACTACCCATTAGGCAGACTTTTTATTTTACATTAGTATTATATTTACCACACCAATTGTGCTGGAAACCCTGGCAATCACTATTTGTATCCCACAATCCCCAAGGAGGAGGAGTGTTTATCCGTAGATCTTATATAATGATATTCATTGTGGGTCCTGTTTTAGTATTATCTACTACAAGATAACGTAATTAATCCGTTCTCGCTGTTACAGTAATCCATCTGTTTGCTCTGTAATAGCCCCGTCTTTCAGACTAGTGTAGCTCCACGTATTCAGAATGGCAGCACTTGCCAGTTAGGTTCTGATGTAGTTGACATTTATATGATATATTATTTAATCCTTTTTTTTCCCCCCCTTCAGACAAGCTTGCTTATGCATCAGCTTGCCTGCTGATGCCATAGAAAGAAAGAAAATGGATCAGCTTGCTGTGAATCCACAGTCAGTGGGTTATTCTGCAGGAAGTGCCCTGTATTGTGGGTATAATACTATTTAGAAAGTCTGTCTGTCAACACAGGCAAGGAGTTTCCCTCAGAAAATGACGTACAACTTTCTGCCTGGTACCCCTGCAGTCCAATAGGAGCTTTTACAGTGGAAGTCATGCTCTAGACTAGAAGTGGGGAAAATCAAATGGTATGTTTTACTGAAATTGCTGGGAAAGTGGAGAAGTAMCATTTTCTGGGAAGAATTCATGCCAGTGATTAAATGCTAATGGCTAGGAGTCTGTTTTTCACTGTTGGTTTTGAAAACTGTTTAGTGTTATGAACAAGCATGSGGTGCTAAGGCTTAGGGCATTTTCTTCTTATTTCTGAGCGGACGTGACCAAATTCAGATGGAAGTTGCAAGCGCAGTTTCCATGCRCAGCGACAGGAAGAGTTTCTTGCTCCGGGAGCCGCTTGGCCTGTCTGGAGTGTCGCCGGCGGCTCCGGAGGAGCAYGAGGGTGTCGGGGAAGATGCCCGGACCCGGCAGCCCCGCAGGCAGCTCGGCCCGCCGCGGCTGTGCCTGCGGCCTGTGCTCCTGCAGGCCTTGCCCCTGGCCTGCCGGGAGGCCGCCATGTCGCGGGGGTCTGGGCTGGCGGCTGCGCGCGCTGCCGAATCCCGTCGTGACTCCCTGCTCCAGGCTGGAGGGGCCGCTGCCTCCTCTGCTCCCTGCCTTGTTCCTCCTGGCGAGCGGCGGTGGGATGTGCGGCAATGGGTGATGTGCCGGGGATCGCTCTTTGTGGCTTGAAGTGCTGGAGCTGTAAGGTAGCTCTGCTATGTGGGCTTAGGACCTGGATGCCGAGTATTGTGGGGTTCTGTTGGTTTTGTTTTCCTTCTGGAAGTGGTTTATTTTGTGTAAATCTATTTTGCATGTGCTTAAAAACACCTTGATTCTGGATGGAAGGCTTGGAGTGGAGTAGGGTGAGGTGATTCTAAARGTGCATGTCAGGTATTCAGACACCCAAGCTTCTGCCTGAATGTTGGATTGGGACTGGTGGGGCTGCRTGATGACGAGCTGCTTTATGTTGCTTTTAAATCGAGTCAGCTTTTTCCTCTAGGTTTTTTTTCCTGTCTGTTGACTCTGAGGTGTAGTGCTCCAGTCCAAGAGCCTTTCAGAAGATGAAGGAAARCAGACATCACCACCGCTCTACTGTTAACTGTGACTCTACTGGAATTGTCTCGCTCTTTTGCAGGTCCTCGACACTTTCTCGCGACGCTTGCCGGTGTGGTCTGATCCGTCTAGGGCACTGGGCAATCGGAGGATGAGCTGATACTTGCAGGCCCTGGAGGAATCCTGTGCAGCGCTCATCGTGTGAATATACTGCCCACAGTTTAGTGGTACACGAGAGTGGGATCTCTGCCACGTCAACAGGCGACTGTGAGGAGTGGGCTGGGAGAGCTGTCAGTTTGGAACAAGTCTATCCAAGCGGACAGCTGAGCAGCTGTTGTTTATTTGGTATCTATTAGGTAAATACCTGCCGATGAAGCCTGTTTGCAACCTGGGAAGAGGGTCRGTTTTTAGAACTCAATATGAATTTCAAGGAGTTGGAACAGGAATTTACCATTAAGAACTAACCTCCCAAGGCCGTAGTAACCTAATGCAAGATTACAAGCTCAATGCTGGTTCTGCACCTGAAGCAACTGAATTGGAGAGGAACAGTTTATTGTTTTTTATAAACAAACAGGCTGTCTGACTATGTGACTAAGGCTGTAGGATTTGTCTGAGTGATTCCTCCACATGGTCCTGCAATTTTTGATTGGGTTAGAGTATGCTGCTTAGGAAGAAGGTTACTCTGAACTTGAAGAGTTTAAAGGAAAGAAAGAGTGTGTAGGAGAGTATATAATATCTGACTTAGATGTGCAGCTTCATTTCCTAGCTAATACCCGCATCTAGCTTGATTTATTCTTTCACACCATTTAATCTTTCTCTAAATTCCTTAGTTCCTTTCTGTAACTGAGTGCAGAGAAACTGGGTTATTCAAGAAGAACCTTTTAATTCACAGTCCGACGCTGTTCTAAATCCTTAAATCTATTGTTATCATATTTGAGCCTTGTTTCTCATATGACTTGACTTCTATTTGAATCCAGCACAGTTTTTCTGTGGAATTTACCTTGTTCTTCACTATGTCCTGTCTTGGCGCTCCCATAATTTTTCATTTCTTTSGTTCAGGTGCTCTAGCAGTGTTAGTTCTTGAAAGACCTCCGTGTGAACTAATTCCAGCTGTTAAACCAGGAAAAGTGAAATCAGTGCATGTCAGTGTGTGGTGTTTATTTTATTCTTTCCTTTTTTCTTCCCTCCAGTTAATCTCTCTGGGATGATTTGGTGCCAGAAGGCCAGTCTGCTGGCAGGGGGAGCACCTTGTAAATGGGAGAAGCAGAGGGTGCCAGCCCTTCGGTGGCAGCCAGCTTGAGGCTGGTCTAGCTCTAATGTAAAGCAGCCGCCTTGTTTGCACCTGAACTGGCCTGGAAGCCCCAAAGGGGAAGAAGTGGAGGATGCTACAAAGGCATTCATTGGGCTGCCTTTTCCTGTTGTCTGCCATACACATACAAAAGCCATCCATATGAGTAATGCTGCTGTGTGTGCACACAGGCAGGCTGCTTTAGAAATTTAGCATGTGCTTCGCTTTTGTGTTAAGAAACCATTTGAAAAAAACATGCGCTCTTTCAGAGTTTACGTACCTGCAGGATTGAGTCTGTTCAACATGCAGTAGTCGGTRGAAATAGATCTTGTTTCATAAGCTTAGTCACCAGTCCTGGGTTCACTTTTTTGCTGTCACCAACACAACTTCTCATGGACACTTCCAGCACAGCCAGTTTGATCCAAGATACTTTCTGCCATGTGAACGGGTATGTCATCTCCCCACTTGATACCTACCTCTGTCTCATCTGTTTTGTTGTGGATGCCATATTTCAAGTTGTCTAGGCAACAGGTTATGATTTTTGTGTCAGATAAGTATCCTCCAGCAGCAATGCTTAGAAAGGTCCCATCTTGGGCAGCAGGACGTTTGCTTACGAGTTCTGGGCGCTCTTGTTCCGAATCTTGCCTTGACTGGATCGGGGGGCTCACGAATCTGCAGCGTTAGCTTCATGTAGGCAATTCAGCTTCCAGAGATGTTGGGAGAAATAAGATGTCTGTTTGGATTCAAAAGTTGTGAGGAACTGAGGAGCTTTGGGAAGTTTGAAGTAACTTTGGGAAGCTGTAATTTCTAGCATTTTCTTGAAGACCTCAGCTGCAGGAATTGTGCTCATAGGCAGGAAAGGTGGCCCCGCTCATCTTTCCACAGCAGGAGGTCTGCAGCTTGCCCTTCCAATGGACGCTCTGAACCTGTGAAGCGGGTGCAGCATCACCTGGGAAGCCAGAGCACAAAAAGAAAGCCGTTGGTGTCAATCTGACCCTGGAAGACGCTGCTCAAAAAGAGCCGACCTGGCAGTTTGTGGGCGCTGTGGCCGTCGCAGCCTAGGAGCCGCTGCTGCCCAGCCGGGAGCCAGCGGCGCCCGCCGGGCTCTCCCGGACCTGGGAGCGCGTCCCAATGCCCCTGGTACCGCTGCGTTGTGAGAGCTGGGCAGCGGTGTGCGGCTGCTCCCCGCCGGGAGAGGCGGTGTTGCCTCCTCTGAACTGGTTTCATGAGCTGTGTAGGGTTTTGTTAAGCAAAAT
>NW_020455621.1:771763-862008 GCF_003342845.1 Nothoprocta perdicaria
CCCATTTGCTGAGGTAAAATTCACAGCACAGACTAGTGTTGGGAAAGAGACAAGGGCATTCCAGATTTTCCTTCTAAATCCTCTACTGAACCACTAACTTTTTTTTTTTTTTTTTTTTTTTTTTTGTATGGTAGCAGCTTTCTTTTGTTTGTTGTCCCCTATCTGCTCCATTTTTGTACCAGCCTTTTGCTTAATTTTGTCCTAAGTTTTTGCACAGGAGACTCATGGGCTTTGTGTTTATGGCTGTAATACATTTGTAGGAGTTAGCCTTTTTTTTTTCCCCTTAAGTTATTATTATTAAGTACCTTAAAGTTTTTCATTAACACTTAATGTTAACCCGTTTGACTCCCGGGTTTTAAAGGTTTTAATTAAGTAGCTAATCAGTCTCCTTGTTTCATGTGCAAAAGCCCTTCACTATGGACAGATGTTGCTCAGTAGGGATTTGGGTTTGAAGGGTAGAAGCGAAGGGTTTCACGCGAGTTTGGCTTCAGTTTATCCATTAGAACATGCACATCTGCCTCAGAGTGGTACTGAATGTTTTGGCTGATTTTACAGTACCTTGAAATTTAATGAAGAAAAACTCCTGTATGTGGGTTTTTTTTGACTGTAAGAGCATAGGAATAGTTATTCTCGGCGATCTGCATTTTGGATATTATTGAGCTGTATGAGTGGATTATTTTATTACTTGAATAATCAAGTATGTAATACTGAACAAAAACATACCTGTGCTTGAAGCACAGTTGACACTTTTTGCTTAGTTTTAGAACAATTATATCTGTTCTAGCATGAAAGCMAAGCTTTTCAGAAGATGAGTTGTTCTCAGATCAAGGTAAGCAGCTGTTTCAGAGGGCAGGGATGACAGAGCAAGTGCGGGCGGCTGTGCCCAAACCAGGGCCCTCACGGAGAGGAAGAGGCTCCAGGGTGCCCGGAGCCACCGGGTGCCCGTTCCTGGTGGGCACGCATGCCGAGCCCGTGATGGCTTCGCTTGTGACACGTTCACTGTGCTCAATAGATGGAAATARTCTAGGATGCAAGCATTTCTTTACCTTCAAAGAGAAGAATCAAGTRGCTCTTGATGAAAGGCCTTCATTTACTTTATTTACCCTTTATATGGATAAAACAAAAACTTTCTTGTCCTTGGCCTCTGCAACAAATCTATAGTAGTTCTTGTGAAAGAGCATATTTCAGAGAAACTAATGTCCTATTGCAAAACTAGTTAGTAAAATGCAATGAAATCACCAAAATGTTGTTTGGGCTGGGGTGATGTCCAGAGGTTTCYGTCAAGGCTGTGGAGGTCTGGTGTTAGGCACCAAACAAGCATTGAAGAAGACTATTGCAGATAATATTTTAGAGCTAGAGAGTTAACTAGCAGTCTGACACCTGTGTTTATTATGATTTCTTTRAACAAATTTAATTAAAATTATAAAGGGAGCTGGGAGCCCCACTGACCTCCAACAGGTATCATGGGAATAACCTGTCCCTCCACTYTGTAGGGACAGGTTGTCTTTGAAGAATGCTGAGTATTTCTTAGCATCTTGGGGTGATATCACATGTAGGCTTATGGATCCCTACTGACAGATGGGATCCTCTATAGAGGAACAGGAGGGTGAAATCCCTGAGATCCACAGTGCGTCAGAGACCAAATGGGACCTGAGGCTCTGAATATGTGTTAAGCCTCCCTTGTATGATTCCCATGCCTAATTCCAAAATAAAAGAATAAGGTAGAGCTGTAGCTCCTGGTTTTTATAGTATTATCACCAGTGGTATTACTGTGCTTGTAAGAAAAAAAAAATGGCATGGATTTATTGTCTGGGACAGGAGCTGTCTGCTCTGGAACCACAAAGCCCTTTTGCAGTTGGCATTGGCCAACACAGCATAGGGTTTTCCGGCACAATATTCCTGGGCACCCAGGGCTGGTGAGGAGCACCGGGTTCTGAAAACCAGCGGTGTCCYGGCGGTGGCATCATCTCCCCGTGCGGAGCAGCACGGCTTTAGGTAAGAGACGTTGCTTCAAGAAAACACTTCTCTGTCAGGGTGGAAAGTGGCAAAAAAATCACAGCCAGACAAAGAAGGTAAAAATGTTGAAGGAAATAAAGGCATGAAGGCAGATTTCCAACACTTTTGAGACTTCCTAGAGATGGAAAACTGTTAGGGAAGCCCCTCGGCGCGTGGGGTGGTGGGTGCGCGCGCCTCCCTCGGTGTCCCCAGGCCCGGCGCAGGCCGCAGCCCGCGGGTGCCCCTGTCCTGGGCGCGCTGGATGCCGGGAGCCCCGGGGTGCAACGCGCCCCTTAAACCACTGCCCCCACGGGAGCTGTGTGGGGCGCTCGGGGGCTGCGTGAGCCGTAACCCCGATGGAGACGRGTAGGGGAAGTGCTTCTTGTAGCTCTTATAACCCGTTAAAAGTTACTTGCCCATCTCTAATAACAGATATTAGCGCATGTTTTGAATTTGGTCATTTATGGAGCAAGTCATTACTCTGGCAAGGTTTAATGTTATAATAAGCTTAATTATGACTCTTTCACTTTTGGAGCCCTCGGAGTATATTGCTTACTGCCAGAAATTATGTGCCTGAACTTCCTTGGCAATAAATACATTTTTGTCCTTTGCAGAAGGACATTTTAAATGTGACCTGTAGTATTAATAATTAATTGATAATTTAATTAATTGACAATTGAAAAGTTTAATTTTGGCTAATTTGAGGCATCCACTCCAAGTATTTATTTAATATTTTTATTAAAAAAAAAACACAACAACAACAAAGAAAATGACTTAACAAAATGGCTCGTTGGCTGTGGTAACCATGGAATTGGGTTATAAACATTTGTATCATTTTAGGTGCTTTGACCCTCTGCTACTGGAGCAGTCCTCACGTCCATGTCCCCTTTGGAAACAAGGAAGGGAACTTCAGAGACCAGAGGCGCAGGGAAGTGGTTGTTCGTAGTCACCAGCTCCCTGTGAGGAACCAGGAAAGAGAATTGAATCCAGACTTCTCGGAGCATAAGCTAATGCCCCTCTTCCTGCCATGGTGAGAGAGGTTCCTCTCCACATGAGATATATCCTGGCAGGATAAGAGTGACATGACGGAGTTCTTCTGAATATATGAACTTCAGACAAGTGGGATGAACTTCGGACTCATTCTCTAGTCTGATGGGGAGTCTAGCCTGGGCAGTTTATAAGTGTCCTAAGAATCTCTTCCAAGAACCTCTTGGTGATATTYTTGTTGCTGTGCAGAGCAGGGTTGTTTCCAGGCATATCAGGGGCCAGCTGATACTTTTGAAACCTGTTTTTCTCTCTCTTCAATTTTTTTTTTCCTTAGCAATATTTGAACTTTACTGTTTTAAAACAAACAGTGAGGATTTAGTAATTGGAGCCTGTCTACGTATGGACTTTGCATTATTTTGTCTGTGCAGTGCAAAAAATCTTTTCAAATACGTAGTTTAAGTCCACAGGAAAAAAAAAATCCCAGCTTTGGGACTTGACACTGGCTGCAGAGGTGCATATAATTGTAGATCCTAATCTGTGTCTTAACAAAATGTCAGACTTGGCTTTCACTTATGCCAATGTCAATCATAACCCCACCAAAAGTTGCTGACTTATTCCAGATTTGTGATTGTGTAACTGAGAGCAGAAGTTGCTTCATGAGTTTTATCTGAGAGCCAAGAGTGTCCAGACTCCTCAGGTGAGGCAGCGGTCAGTGCTTAAAGTAGTTCTGTTCCACACTCTTGTTCTAGGAAGCAATGGGAGGAAGTGGAGAATCCGTGATAAGGATTTGTCCTTAGCCTGTACTGTCTCTAGTGAGCTTTATAGTAGAAGAGCAAACTTTATGCCATTGCTTGCAGTTTCTGATATGGAATTCATGTTGCAATCGTGTAGGCTTTGCCTGGTTCCTTTAGTTCTGGCTGTTGCTTTTTCCCTTTCTCTGTGCCCCAGGCTTCTCTCTCCCATGTTGGTACCTTTTGCATCCCTGGGAACAGCCACCCCGGCCGCTTTGTTACCCACTGGGGCTGCACGTGGCGCATGTGGCAGGCCTGGCATCGGTGAAAGGAGGGAAAGGGAATATTTCTATTGCATGATCACTTACAAGTTCATCATCTTGTCAAAGCAGAGTGTGATGTGTTYGTGCTCAGACAGGCTTGGTTTGGGTTTTATCCCTATGAATATAAAGAAGARCATTTATTTGGTGAGAGGTGTGAAGAGAATTCTTCCTGTACGTTCTCATTAACTTTTAGCTGCACTTGGCACTTTGCTGGCTCTTCACCGAGGAATTTTTAAATGACTTGTATACAAATAGAATTAAGCATCAGTGCACTCCTGTGGCAGTCAGACCAGGATGAAAAGTGTGGTTGTGCTCTACTACCTAGTGTTGGGCTAGGTTTTAAAAACTACACTGTTTTTGTGTTCCAAAAGGTAATATAGCCAAGAGGTCACTGCCGTCCTCTGCCAAGTCRCAGGAAAAGATGAAGGAATTCTGCTTCCAAGGGTTTTTTTTTTTCCTCTCCTTTCTTTTTAGTAATGACAAGGAACCTTCTTTTACTTGTTCAGGATTGTGTTCATAATCACATGTACATACGCTTATAGGCTTTTTGCTCGGCAGTGGTTTTGTTTCCAGGGCCCTATAATATTCTGATTATTTATTTGAACATTTTTAAAATCCTTAATTAGTGAAAGATTAAAATGTTTAATTCCAAAGATAATATTTAAGTGTGACTTAAAAAATATGAGGCATCTGTCAGGCTGCTTTCTAGCATATGGGAGAGAGATATAGTTTGGGTTTTTCCAAGGAAAGATAAGGAAAGAATGTCAAAAAAAGAAATTAGATAAGAAAAAATATTCTGAAAGCAAACAACAGAGAAGGCAGATTATTGCTCTGAAACAACCTGCACTTTAACTATGCAGTTTTTTATATTCTGCTTTTTCTTTAAGAACTGGCAGTGTGACTGCTGCTGTATGTGATGCAGTGTGAACTTAATGGCAGAGATAAAAGGGGAGGATTTGAGAGAGACATACATATATATATTTATATATTTTTCAAACCCTCAAAGGCTTTTATTTCCTTCAGGGGAATAACTTGTTTCCTTCACRCTTCTTCTGGTTTGTATTTTTGAGAAGTATGTTCCTTAAGGTACTTGTACAGCCTATAATATGTAATAAACACGGAGTTTTTACTCCGTGGCTCATGGCAAGCAGGAGGCTGGGTGGGAAGGGGCCCTCTTGCTCTTTAGCCTGGGGTGCCCGTGCCAGGCAGTGGGACTCGGGAAGCAAGGCTCCCCCCTGCAAGGTGAATCCTTATCTATGATCTTTTAGGGAAAGGGCGTAGGGGAGGTGGGATGTAGTCCTACATATTTCCAAATTAGTCTAGTAAGGTTGGAGCTTGAGCTCGAAATCAGCGAGTAATGCCCTCTGGGTGGGGCCTAGATGGGAGCATCCTAAAGAATTCCTGTCCACCCAGCTGAGTGAGATGATTCCCTTTGGAGTGACGTCTGGACAATTGAAAGAGTAGGGGTTTACCCACCAAAATGAAATATTTCATGGGAAAAGGAAAATTTTTCTGTAAAACTCTATAACACTATTTGGGATGGACCATTAAATTCCTAACATAGCCTAAGAGGAGGACAAAAAGTGTGAGTAAAATTATCTTTTTTTGTTGTTGTTGTTGTTGTTGTTGTTGTTGTTGTTCCTTCTGTTCGGCTAGAGAAAGCAGTCAATTAGTGAGGTCAGACTGATGGGCATCTGCTCTGCAGCATCGGCTTTACGTTGAAGTCTGTCCAGTAGCCACGACTGTTCTTACTGTTTTCTTTTTCAAAAGGCCTGAAACCAGAAGTATTTTTGAGATGGGTCTTTAAATCACCTTTAGCCATTGCAAAACAAGCTTGATGGCCACCACAGGTTATTAACTATAATATCCATCCTTTTAGGGAAACAGAAACTGCTATTTTTATCTGCTGCAAATGAGATTTAGGTGGTCAATTAATCGGAAAAAATACCCTGCCTCTTCCTGTCACCTTTCATCTCTCCCTTCTCTCCGTGTCCCAAGTTTTATACCGCTTAATTAGGCTGCCTTAGCCTTGGCTTGTGTGGTTCCGGGCATGCAGTGCGCGGGTTTAAGAGCATGACTGTGGCCTTGTTTGCTTATAATCATTTCYGAAGCGAGGCTTCTCCCCCTGAAGGTCAGATAGTTGAGTTCTGATTGCCGTAGTGTACTCTTCCTCCTTGCTGTTTTAATAGCATTATTCTGGAGTTAAATGAAGTTTCTTACTCCATGGGAGCTCTGTGTCAAACATATGGCAGAGAATTAGGTGACAAAATATCTTTTTAAAAGCTGTATGTGTGAACCTATTACAACTTTAATTGCTTAGCTTTTTAAAGTTGTTCTTTTCTTTTTCCTGTTATGACGGAGAGTAGAGTTGTGCTTTGTGCCTGGACCTGGGGTTCTCCAGGTGGACTGTTGCCCTCTGAAATGTTTTGGTCTGACTAGAATTTAAAACCTAGTTTAGGCCTCTTGTAAACCTGCCCTCCACTGCACTGCCGCCAAAAGAGCTAGTGCTCCTTTCACCTATAGCTGCATGTTCTTTTTTCAGCCTTCGTGCTTGCACCAAGTGAATTTCAGAATCTAGCAGTGCTTATGATGCCAAAAGGCAGATAGGGAAAACGGGGAAAATCTCTGTGCAGATCAAAATCAGAAATGCTGTTAGTTCTATTGCCTGTGAAGTAATATTTTAAACCTCCCGTTTTAGAGTTCTTCTCACTATGCATCCTTCCAAAGGCTGAGAAGGAGCCCTTTCCTGAAAAGACTAAATAAATATATTTGTGACCTTCATAGAGTGCTTGAGGCAAAATGGGGTAGCTAAAATCAACTCGRTCAGTGCTGTAGAGTATACAAGTCCACACAGAAACTGCGAGTGTGAGTTAAGCAACCGTTTGATGTGTTCTGAAGGAAAAATGTTTGAAATTACAGTAGTGGGATTTTTCTAATCAAGAGAAGGAATACAACCCTCTTTAAACAAAAAAAAACCCCTTATTTCCTATTTTATCTTTGAGGAATTCAGTCACAGGTTATCTTGACCTATGAAGATGCCATGTAGAAAAGACACATAAGGGAAGTTATTAGGATTTGTATTTTTATAATGTTTTCCTGATACTGGCTGTTTATCAACCTACTGTAATGTAAAAGAAAAAAAAGTATGGAAATAAGTCTTGTGGGTTTGAGAGAGATCTTTTGCAACATTCTTGCTATTAGTTTATTGAGGGAGTCTCCTCTGGAGAGAGGCAGAACCCACCTGGTCATGATGCTGAGCAACCTGCTCTAGGTGACCCTAGAGCAGAGGGACTTGAACTAGCCCCTCCCTGTGCAGAGGGGCTTGAACTAGATCATCTCCAGAAATCTAGACTAGATCATCTTCCAACCTTRCGGTTGGATTAATCATTCTGAGATGACGCTGTACAAGTTGGATCATAACTCAATGCCAGTTCATATCCTGAAAGAAAATTCAGCTGCTGCTCAGCTTGGCTCGCTGAAGGGACTGTCCAAGTACCAACTGCACGACTCCCTTGTTCAGAGGAGAGTGCTTGAGATAAAGCTGCATGCGCTGCAGATAACACTGCCTCAGTACTTATTTTTTGTTTCAGTAAAACTTTATTGTTACAGCCTGCTTCAGCTCTTAAACTAGCTCGTCAGCAGGCTTATTGCATTTATTTCATTTATTTTTCAGGGAGCAGCAGTAGACTGATTGCAAAGAGAGGAGTTCTCTCAGATGAGGTGGCAGGAACTTGGAGCTTGTTTCTGATCTTGCTTACATGGGGAGAAACTAGGAATAGGGCAGTTCACATCAGCAGAGCTGCACRTAGACAAAACAAGCAGACTGGAAACCATGGTATCTTTTCCACTACCCAAAAAGTCTTACACAATAATCTGGGAATATATTCACATTTATTTTCAATTTCTGAGCACTCTATGCTTTTTACTACTTCAGTATAATATTCTGAGCCAAATCTGTCCCTGGTGCACCTCCATTACAGTTGGTAGACTTAGGATACCCATTTCATGCTGAGCCTAAGTTTTAATTTGTTTATATCTTTCCAGAGCAAAGTAAAACAGATTCCCACAGGTCTTCAGGCATTTRTCACATGTATCTATATTTTGTTTTAGAATGAGTGTGAATTGTAATAGAACATGGATTTTAAGTGTGGCATTTTGCTTTGTGTTGTCTTCTGCTTTTTCTTCTCTTGTTTTGAAATACTGGTATTAATCCTAATGATAATTAGACTTCGTATGAGTCTTTAAAGGCACAAAGAGCTTCAAAAGCTGTAATTAAGCTGTGCAGCATCCTTATGAATCAGGCAAGTGTCATCACAACCTTTTGAGCAATCAGTGTATCTGGTCAAAACAATGATAGACTGTTTCCAGATTTTTAGATCTGGAAACTTTTAGTCATCTCTCAAGGTAGTTTTGGATGTGAACTAGAAGATAGTTAAAAAGAAGTGTGGTAAAAATACATTCTATGGATTGTTTTTGCCATATCTGTGGAAACTGCAGCTTCTTGTATTCTCTTCCTCATGCACTTGCATTCTTTCCCCAACTGTTGATAGGTAAAACAGCGTCAGGCAAGTAGTCCTTATCCTTTTGGAATGGCTTGGAAGATTATGAATCCCTCATGCAGCCTCCGAGGCAGCAGGCTGGTTACTGCACACATCCCGGCGTGGCTGGGCCTTYGTCAGGCAGCCCAAAGTCATTTGTAGCCTCTTTCTTCACAAAAACCTGCTGTAACAAGGCAGAGCTGGTAGGCTTTAATTGCCAGGCTCCCAGTTCATGAAATATGCCCGTAGTATCGTTTAACTTTGGTCTTTCGTAGTGACTTTTTTCAGCTTTGTCTGCAAAATTCAATTATGGGTGATTTAATTAAATGATAAAGCAACATTGAGAGACTTAGTGAGAACAGGGCTGTTGAAGCATCGAGTCGATTTGCCCTCAGCAGACTTAATTTACAGCGCAAAGAGAATTCATGCTTGTCGTAGATGCTTCGTAGCCGCCTGCCTATTCTGGGAGAATTCGTTTTTTTTAATAAATAAATGAAAATAATAATAATAATAATAATAATAAATGTCCCCAAACTGAAATGGTCCCTCACATGTTGCTCAAAAAAAAAAAAAAAAAAATCTATTTTTCAATTTGCAGGGAAAGATTCATTTGAAGTGACCTCAGAAATAAATGCAATAATTCAGAATGTCAGTAGGTTCTCTATAAATTAACGTGAGACATCGTAAGGAGGTTCTGTAATGTTGCAACTCAGAAGATTCTAATGTTTGGGGCGGGGGGAAATAACTTCTTTCCTCTGAATGCTTGTGACCATGTGGTCTGATGCTGCATTTACTAACACAGTCACATAACTGTTCTTTTTCAGCAGTACCTTATTCATTGCACAGAAACGAGGGCGTTCACTACATTGGCGTCTATGCCTGGTTCCTTGCACCCTTCTCGAAGGTAACTTGGTACCTGCTGTTATTGCCTGGTCTGAAGATAAGRCCTTCAAAAGGCAACACCATTCTTAATATCAGCTGGGACTGTAGCCCTGCCATTAGCAGCAGCAACTGRGTTATTGTTCCTAAAACAAACCATGTTTCACTGAACATTTTCCAACAATTTTCTCTATTTTGTCTGGGATAAAAGCTAGACTAGTATATAAATTGTAGTTAAGAAAAAAATATTTTTAATGATGCAGGGGGTATGAAACATGACTCATGCATCATATCTGTCAACTTGTATAATACCCAGGTAAGAGGATATACYTGCACATCCATTTTAATAACATTGTCTTTACAGCAGGAGCCGGGTGAGTGATCGGTGTTAAATGCCATACTCGTTTTTAACTAGGCTATTGGCGTGAACGTGGGGCGTACGCTGATGTGAGACCAAATACTACTGTGTGCCCTGGTGCTTTTCCTGCTTTTTCAATGTGGAAGAGCAGGGAACCAAAAATCTATTGATTCTCTTGACTAATTTAAACAAGTCATACATACAGAAGCTAGACTTAGTCTTGCAAACGCTTTAAAACCTTTGTCTGTACTCGGCCTCCTAGTGAGCACCAGAGCGCGGCCCACCTCCCTTGCTGGGGTTTATCACAAGCAGAAATCCTTTTATTTTGGTTTATAAGGAGCAGTTTAGAAACTGGGATAGTCATTTTTGGGAGGAGATACTGCAGGGTCAAAAAAAAAAAAAAATCACTGTTGAGTGAAGTGTCACCTTTCAAGAACCTTAAATGGAATGAATTTTGAGACAGGAAAAGATCCTTGGTTTACATATAAGCTTTATGCTTTGAGAACAAATTATACTTTTTGAATTTCAAGTGTGCTTTATTTCCTCTTGGCAGAAACTAAGACAGGAAAAATGCAAAAATCAAAGCTACAGTAGAAGATTGTAGATTTCTACAAAGAAGAAAAAAMTGTTTTGCTAGTAGCTAAAGATTACCAAAGTGGATTACCCCTGTGGAATATATTGCATCTGACTCCCTGGTCTAATTAGGAAAATATATATCAGAAAAATATTTGAATCTTTCCTGAACAGCTGTATAAATTGGCTTTTTTTGAGGGAGATGATGATGTACTGTGGATGGAAATCTTTATCACAGCTTAGTCTGGGGCTAGAAAATATTTCTTTCCTTTCTTTGTTCTGTCCTCGCCTCATGTGCTCCTGTTGAGCCTCCCCTGGAAGACCTGAGTGCACAAAAGATCTGGGAGAGGGAGTCCTTGGGAGCTGGAATGAGTCTAAGGAGCAAAGGCAAATTGTGGCTGCTGTTCAGCCTCGGGACAAGTTTGCAAATAACTGATGAAGGAAAAGAACTTTAAAGCTGTTGAAGCTCAGGTTCCTACTCATGACCTATTTTTCTCTATTAGAAGCAGGAGCCTTTGGTTAATGGCCTTTCCGGTTGGCGTGAGGATTTATTAATTACTTCTTCACSTAGCTTTCAAGTGGATTTGGAGAGAGGCATATGGGAGCAGCACATCCCTTAGCAAGAAGATGCAGGATACRTGGAAGGGCTTGAGAAGTCCTGAGCGGCCTCTGGCAGATCCTCCCGCCCGGGATACTCCGAGCGTGCCGATGAGCCGGCGCRCAGGCTCCAGCTGGCCCGCGGCGCAGGGACGGAGCCCGCAGGCCCTCCAGCCTGAGCGCTCGTCTTGCTCCCGTCACTCCTGCTGCCTGCCCCCTCCCGGGCTTGAACGTGGGGCTCGGGTCTTCCGAGCTGGAAATGAAGATCAACTCCCTTTCCTGAAACGCTTGGAACGTCGTTCGATAGGATGTCTCGGGTTTCTCCTGAGACCTGTGCCTGAGAGCTCTATCACCTCAATTAAATCACAGCCTCTCTCTTTCTCAATTTCCTGTGACTGCTGAAAAGTGATTTTTCTTGCACTTGTTACCATATCTTTCGGCTCTTTTCCATTCTTTCTTTGCCATTGTCTTTTTCCCTTGTGGAATTTGTCTGGGTTAACAACTTGTTGTTTGTGGGTGTCTGGATAAGGATTTTCCAGTGCTGGAAGAGTGGGAGTTTTAAAATTATTTCAGAAGACTTATGTTTGAACTCATTCACAACCTGACAGTGTGATGGAGAAGAAAAAGAGAAAAGAACAGACCAGGATGGAAAAGCCTGGGAGGCTGTTGGGAAGGTGGGGAGGGCTTCAGCATTGCCCTGCCTCCCTGCCTCCCTGCCTCCCTGCCTCCCTGCCTCCCTGCCTCCCTGCCTCCCTGCCTCCCTGCCTCCCTCCCTCCCTCCCTCACCTTGGATTTCCTCAGCTCAGACAAGGGAGAATAGCGAGTTGTCAGCAAAAGGCTCTCAGCCAGGAGCTGTGATTAGCCAAAATTCTTTCTGCAAGGCGAGGTGTTTTTGGCTCCTGGTTTGGTATCCTGTCTCAGAAACCTTCAATAGCACAGGGTGGGTTTGTATTCTTTTCGCGGTTCTCCTCAGGCTTTCCCTACCACACAGAAAATCCTGATTTACTGTGCACTTTTATACTGCCTTATCAACTGATCCTTATTTATCTAGTGAATTTTGGTCGGACTAGGTTGGTGGTTGGGTTTGTTTTGTTTGCCCTTTTTTTTCCCCTTGATATGCTAAAGGAACATGCTAAAAAATGCCTAGAAGGATAGGCCCAGTGCACTGTCCTTGTCCATGTCTTGTGGCATCCAAGCTCTTCATGTTCAAGCTGTGTGGGGAGCCTCTGCTCRTTTTGTTTGCCTGAAACAAAATCTTCTTCCTTATTCACCTGCTTGTCTATGTCTGTGTGCCAAGGGAAAGTGGTTTTAATTGGCAGTGTATCAGGGCTGTGTTTTTGGCTGCTACTGATGTTGCTTTTTGCATTTTTTTCTTCTCTCCTTACTCTGGAATAAGTACAGACACCTACAGCTCTAGCTGTAGAATAAGGAGCAAGRTGGACAAGTAATAAAACAAATTCACGCTATTTTAAAACTGGTTAAAGCAGATTCCCTCCTCCTGCCCTTCTCCTTGGAAAGGTTCAAGGATGYGAGCCTGGTTTGCCCAGGTCTGCTCCCCACCAAACAGAGTAATGCAGGATAGGAGAGCCAGATAGAATTGCATGTTCCAAGTTTTATAATAAAAGGGAGGTTAAAATGTCTAACTAGAAGCTAAAATAATAATAAAAAGCATATTCTACCATATTTTTTGAATGTTCAAGTAGTGTTGGAAAAGCACTAGATGAATGGGCAAATCTCTGAGCTGTTGAAATGGTCAGACGATTAATTTTTGAATGGATATTATGGCAGGATCTGGCTATCAGATCCAAAGAAGCTTGTAACTCCTCCAGATATCTCAGACAACTTCTTGGTCTCTGCATTGAGAAGCATTTCTTTGCTATTCTGACAGTGCTTCAGTAAAGAGAAGGTGTTGATAATCTGTAAGCATCAAATCCATGTTATTTGAATCCTGCTGCTTGCATACCTTGTTTTGTTACAGGAAGAATGTGCATATTAATTTTATCGCGAAGGAGATAAGAAGTGAAAGCAGGTTCCAGCAAGGTAGATCAATCCTGAGGTTGGAACATGCTGTGCTGAATTGCCCACACAGTGCTGCCAACGTAAATGAGTCATGAGTACCAACACCACTGCCATTTATAGATTTCTGAGGAACAGAGGCACATATACATGCCATGGAGTCTCAATTTTTTAAAGGTTTGGGCTCATCTAAACCGTTCTCTGAAGCTCAAGATGCCCGGAGTGATTSCCCTTTGAGAAATGACTAAAATCATTGCCAAATGAAACTGTTATCCTGTGGGAAATTCCAGCACCTCCGTGTTTGTTTCTTGTCCCAAGAACATTCAGAGCATCAGGAATGTTCACGTTAAAATGTGAAATATTATGTTTCAGAGGATCACTTTTTGAAGTATGGAGTTCTTGAGTTGAAATATGTGATTTTTCCTTTCCTAGAGGAAAATTCCAGTGATGAAATTGAGCAAATGAAAAATGTTTCACATTCTCAAAATTCCCAGGCTAAAATGTCAGTCGGTTCCAGTTACTATAAGGCATAAACTGATCATAGATCAACAGCTTAAGATAGCTTGACCTRTCTGTTCATACTGTATAGGAGCGAGCCAGGGCACTGTCCAAGCTTRTGCAGAGCTTGCCAGACTGCAGCAGGTTGAGCGTGCCATGTACGTGTGCATATATTCATTTTCTACTCAAGCACATGCTTTCTATTATTCCCCCCCACCTCTGTGTGAGATAAATTCATTTCCGACTCCACAGACCAAGTATTTATTGAGGAAACCAAGATTCTGAAGAAGCATTCCAGGCTTTTATTCCAATAGCTTTTAGAAAGAATATTCTTCATTTCCTATGTAATATGAGCCCCGGTCTGTTTTTTCACTATTCTGTGTACATTTAAGTCAGATTGGAATAACATTCAATTTTCAATGCGAAATTTCTTTTGCAACAATTTATTAGCCAAATAGCCATGCTATCAGTATAACATAAGTTTTAAAGTTTTTGTTTTTCTACAGCGTCCATGATATAGTTGGGACTCTAGAGGAATTGATACTAAGAGTAGGGAAGTTTGTTTATTTTTGCTTGTCTGATTTTTGTTAAGTAATGTTCCCTTACAGATATATGAGCTGTTTATAGCTGTATGCTTTCTAAATTGTATTAGGCAGTGAATTTCTCAGAAGCATAATAGAGAGTAAATTAACGAGACCCTTAGCAGCAGTTACCAATATTTTGGTGCTACCTCTTAATCTCTTAGCTTAAGCAGTATTAGAAAAAAAGTGTTATTGTCATTGATGAGTATAATTTTAAGATATACTGAAGCTTTTGATTGCAATAGCATATGACTTCCAGTTTAAAAGTGTGCAAAGGGAGGGGCAAGTGGGGACTAAGCACTCCTGGCCTGTAGGCTTTTAGATGCAATTCCATTACACTTTCTTTTTAAAACTAATGGCCTCACAGGCAAGGTATTTGGGAATTGCAGAATGTCCATTATAGATGAGACTGGGTTGCCTGAAAGAATTATTAGGATCTCTGTTGGGATTTTTATTATTTCTATTGTCATCTTCAGAAATCATTTTCTTAATCTTTATCTCATGTATAATAAAACTTGAGAGTGATGCTGTTCATGCATACCTAGTGTGTACATAAATTTATTTATTTATTTATTGTTGCTGTTATAGGCAACTCTAGGACAGTCTGTCAGCGTGGAAATTGATGACTTCTGAACAACGTGAAAGGTTTCTGCTACCCAGATGTGGACACACGCCCTAGCAAAGTGCCCTGAGAATATATTTAGTAAAATCATGTATTTAGGTCCTATGAATGTAGTTCAGGTTGGAAGCTCAGATCCGTCACCCATGTCCTATATGAGTGTCTTAACACCTGGAAATTGTCTCAAGGTTAAAGTTTCCGTGTCTCTGGTGAAAACAGTCCTGCGTTATGTAAGTAATTAGAATACTAATTGGATCAGGATCTTTCCTGGCTTAGGGGAGGCCTGTAACCAGTGGGCTTGTGAGCTGGGTGAACGTGCAGCCAGCTGGGGTGACAGTGGGAGMGAGCGGGGCCGGGTGACCGACTGCAGGAGGGCGATGGGGAGCGGGGCTGGGGTGACTGCGGGGGAAACCGGCACTGACTGCAGGAGAGTTGTTGGCGGCTGTCACCCCGCGGGCTGGCTGCGAGCCGGCTCGGCTGGGGGCTGGTAAGGATTTTGGGGAGGGGTTGTGTGTGTCCCGATGAAAGAACAATAACAACAAAAGAACGGAGAGAGAAAATCCATAAACTGTTTCTGTGGCACAAGAGAGCGATTTGCTCTTATGTAGCGCTGTTGAGGATAACTGCTGAAGCAGTGTAACAAGTGAAAAGCAAAAACAAGAGAAAAAAGGAGGGGAAGGGGAGAGCTTATCTGAGCAGTAAATAAACAACTCCTGTTCTTATTCATGTGTTAATATTATGTTTTGTGGCAGKGGGATGATGAAAGTCGCTCATGCTACTGATAGGAAAAGTAGACAAAGGGAAACACGGTATTTGCACTGGCCTCAGTTTGTGTCTTGTTTGCTGCAATTGCTTAGACATCTCTTAGGCATCCTTCTCTCTC
The DNA here is from genome assembly GCF_003342845.1 of Nothoprocta perdicaria. NCBI lineage: Eukaryota > Metazoa > Chordata > Aves > Tinamiformes > Tinamidae > Nothoprocta > Nothoprocta perdicaria. The sequence continues at coordinate 787,342 of NW_020455621.1, forward strand.
CAGACATGGGTTTTATGAAAAAGCCTTAGCACTGTGTTTGTGATAGATTCTGCACACTTAACAGCAGTTCCTGTTGGAAACGCAGCTCTGATATCTAGGAAGCTTTGGGGCCTGCTGGCTGTGGAGAGGACATGACAAGCTTCCTCCCTCCGCGATTCCCTTGGCCTCCCTGTTGGCCCGCGCCGCAGACAGGGTCCAGACGGCTCCGACACCGCCGGTTCCTTTCCGGATACTGTCCACGAGTGAGGCCTGATCCGCCAAGGGTGTTGGCAAGGCAGTGGGGGATAGCTTGTGCTCTGCCCAAATTCATGGCTATATTTGTTCTTGGAATGAACAGAGAGCTTGGCTCTCCAAAATAAGGTGGAACTGTACACAGCAGACAAAGCAATAATCTGAATTCCAAGTTGTATTAACTCCTTTTGGGATTTTTAGCAGAAGGTGTATTCACAGAAAGTCTTTTCCTTCTCTATAAGAGTTCACTGTTTGCACATGACCAAAGAGTCTGTCATGCATTGGAAAGAAGAGGGTAAGCACTTGTGCAGTTATTGCTGACTTTGTCATGTAATAGTTTGTACAAATCTACTCACATAAAATTGCACTTTAATTTTCCAATGTTTACTTTAAGTTCTTGAATCTCTATATAAAGTTGCTCCACTCCGTTATCTCTTTGGCTGTCTGCAAGGATGGATTTAGTCTAACATTTGTATGAAGCAATGACTGTAGTGTGAGTTCCTTCCCATCACAATGTGCTGCAGGGTGATTCTGCAAATCAAAGTGGTTGCTGTCCTTGCCTGCAAATTCTCATGGCTGCAGAACRTTTTTAATGAGAATTCCACTGTGTCGTCTGCTTGTGGTGAATCACCCTGGAAAATGCTCTGTTTCTGTCACCTAAGCAAGCCTGTGATGTTGGGACAGGTTGGAGCAGAGCAGCCAGCTGAACAAAGCAGCGAAACAGTGGATGGTTCTTTCTACAGGAGACCCGTTTTATTCGTTTTGGCAGTTTGTCTTTTTGGCAGACAGACGTTCCTGAAGAAGCCTTGCTCAGGTGAGCTGCTCTCCTCTGATGGCCAGGAATTGAAAGCATTAAAGCGTAAGTCACTGCCACACGTAGACTGATATTCAGTGGGAAGGTCAATAACTCTTTTTATTCTGCCTCCTGCCTGCCTCATGCTCTGTGTATCCACATGKGAAGTTTCAGATGGGAGCTATTTCTCCTTGTACAACTTCAGACCAGACAGGAAACCAAACAATTCCTGTAATACGTCATGGTTCCCTACTTTTTTCCCCACTCTGTGTCAATGAACTGGAGATCTCTCACTCTTTTATTACTATTTGAATTCTCTTTCACTTTAATGTTATCATGAGGTATTAGCTTCATATCAGTGAGATGTGTGACACGTGCCACGTCTGCCACTTCCTCCCGTTAGCCTTTAGTGTCCGACGGGCATTTGCTCTGCCTACAGTCTCTCACGTTGCCCCCAGTGCCATGAATTCCAAAGGCCTCCTGTGAAGAATTGTTTTGAAATGAGTTCATCCTRTCTATCAAATGCTGTGGAGTTGTTATGACTGCCCCAAGAAAGAGGTATAATATCAAGACTAAGAATTTTATTTAATGTCAATTTTGATAAATGCTATTTTTTTTTATCTCCACCCCCTGCCACTGACATTTACAAGTTTATAAAAGCCATTTCCTGCTTTGGTTTTCAGTGCTTGAATTCTTGGAGAGTTTAATCATCGCCAAATATGACACTTCCTAAAAGGGTAAAATGATGTATAGTTATTAATGCTTCTACATCTGTTCAGGGGTTGTTCAGGCTTTCATAATTAATACTCATGTTATTTTGTCTTACCTGAAAATAAACTGAACAATACATTGTGGTGGATGTGCTGATGCCTGGGCAGTTTCTTCCACCTGGAAAGTGAAGTGTAAATCATCCCRACGAGTTGCATCATTTGTCCATGTTAAGTTTAGCACACAAGTTAGGAGTTAACTTTTGCACACCCCAGTCATGATGTTAGTGATATTGACTGTATTATACATTCTTGTCTCACTGTAGTTCTCATTGTAGGCAGTTGGACTCTTTGAAAACATAATTGCCATCCAAAGCCTTTTGGAAATTTCTAATATTTTTCATTAAAGATGCTTGTCACTTCACGTTAGCTCTATGAATTGAGAACAGCTATTTAATATTTAGTATCTGTTTGATGCCTTCTCTTCTGGAAAACATCCTTTCTTGCTGTGTTGCAGAAGGAAATGCATTACCTCTCCCCTCATCCCTTCCTTAATTGAGAATAATATATATTTTTTTCTAGGTTTTGATGGTAATAATGCTGCTGTCACCTGAAGTGTTTCCTCCTCAGTTTTTGTATGTGTGGGGATGTTGTTTTCTGCCTTGTTTTCTTCTGTAAATTCCGTATGTTTTATATATATGCAAGTGATCACTAGGATGTGTGTGTCACTCTTGATGATTAAAGATGTTGACATCATTGGCTAAGAATTTCAGTTCAAATGCCAGAAATCGTTGCCCTGTTTTTTTGATAGGACTAAAATTTTTAAGGGCAGGAAAGGATCACTAATTAAATCTTCTGAATTTACTTCCATTTTCTTTTAAGCTATTAGCTCTTCACTGAGCACATTGTATGTTTAACAGTGTTGTATCTTATAGAAAACAGCCTAGTAGGTATCTGGAGCAGATTGAAGAGACAGAGACTTCTGTATTGTTCTGTCTCATAGAAAAATCCAGATTATTTTGAGACCATAAAAGTCTTTAAGCATGATGAGCAAGGTTATTTATTTCTATAATTCTTGTATTTTATTTGCTTTTAATCTGACTCCCTTTTCTTATTTACTTTTCTCTAAAGAAAAATGAGATAGAGCACTGCTAATTTTGTCATTCGTGCAGTTTTCACTACCTCCAGGTGAAAGTGTTGTGTTGTTGCCTCTGTCATTGAACAGATGAAAGCTGTAGCTTGTTATCAGGCTTTCCTTGCAATTTTGTTTACATGGATAAGAATTTTGTCATGTCCCTGAATCCTGTTTCTTTTCTTTTTTTTTTTTGGGGGGGGGAGGGGTGAGGGGAGAGGGTGTGGGGGGGTGTCATGATTTATTTCTTTTTGCTTGGTGGCTTAGCATTCACCATCTAAAGATTAAAAACACTATTTTTTTTTCAGTATCTGGAACTATCAGCAGAACCACTTGGCAAAACTGTGGCTAGGAAGGCTGTGGTGTTTGCAGACTGCTTATAGAAAACACGCGGAGTGGAACCAGAGCCAGGTGCAGTCGCAGAACCGAGAGCCCAACAGGAAACTTGCTAAACATTTTTGGTTTTTTTCTGCCTATCCCATTGCTCAGGTAGTCACAACACTGCTTTAATGTACGCACGAAAGGGAACTAATTGAAAAATTAGTGGGCATATTCACTGTTCTAATGCCCATTTTTATCATTATTTCTAAAAACCTCATCATTAGCCCATTTATCTTGCCTCTTCTTCCATTGCATTTGTGTCCATAATGCATTGAATACAGGTGCTTAGGAAGTGGTCCTAGCAGTCCAGTAGTAATTTCCCTTTCAGCCTTTTGAAAGCCTTCTGAGTTTGTAATATTAGTTTTCCAAGAATTCCTCCATCAGCGACCAAGTGAACCAGTCAAGTGATGTGAAAGCTCCTCTCCTACCTGCAGGCGAGTGTTGTTAGGATCCAGCAAGCTTAGATTCAAAGTATTCACACAGAAAAGCAGTTAAGTAGCTCTCCAGCTACCTATTATTAGAGCTATATATAGCCAGGTACAAAAACCTAGTTTATCTAAAAGCCTATTATAGAAATGGGGAGTTAGATTTCCATTTTGACTTTGTCTATAAAAACTACCTAATGAATTTCTTGTGTGCCAATTATTGCAATCAACTGAAATGTCCTACTTCTGTGTCCAGTAGAGGGTAAGATGACATTGGTATCTGCAGTATTTTCTGTCCTTCTTGTCAAGGAAGCCACAAATATTAGTTAGGGATCGGGGTGGTTCAAGCCAGGGTGCTAAGGGTGCTGACCATTAGCAGCTGTTTCCACACAGGCAGCTTGGAACAGTTCCTCTCGCCCACATATGGGTCTGTTTGTTTCACACCGCACTGGCAGCACTGCCCTGATTTCCAACACTCGTGTCCTGCCCTCAGAGTGAAGCTGGGGAAGAGCCCCGTGTGGAAACAGGATGAACTGTTCTTGCTCTAGTTATCAGATGAGCAAAGTTTTTACCAACAGGTTCTATTCTGCAAGGTCTTGGTGCATGATTAGGGCTCTTAAGTGTAGTACAAAGAAATATTAAGAATATTCTGGTTTCAGGCAGAGCTCAATCCCTCGTGTATAGATACCTCATCTTTTCCATACTGTTATTTTATGCTAATCTAGTTCAGCTGCTGATCAGGCAAAGACTCTTTGAAACAAGATACAGGGAGCAACTTAACAGAAGTTGTTATATGCAACTTGCTTTATATATAAATATATTTTYCCTCTAATAATATGAGCTTAAGTTAGGAAGCTAGTGTAATTACCCCTTCAGGGATAAACAATCTGCAAATCTTCCAAATCATTCCTAAGCTTTCAGACACAGCCTGACTGGAAGCTGCCCCTTGAGAGGTAGTGACTTAAAATTGGATACTTGGTAGAAAGTGGTAATGGAAGAATCTTATTCGAGTTAATGTATGGATAACAGAAGAGCCAGCAACAACTTGGGTGACTGAGAATTGTTTGTTAYGTAGCCTGAAATCTGGAGGCACCCATGTCATGCAGAGGCTTCTAAGAAAGRAGAGTAGCCACAGTAGCCACCAAGTTTTCTCAGGGTAGGGAAGTTGCTGCCAGGACCTGGGTTGAGAGTAGTGGCAATTCATGGATGCTCTGCAAAGGGAGAGACAAGGGGGAAAAAAGATGAGACAGTGAAGTTCAGTGGCATGGTATTATTCAACATAGATAAAGAGAAGGGATGTTTTAAAAAAAAAAAAAAAAAAGTGCATTGGGGCCTTGCAATGCTGAGTGGATGTGAGATTAAATGACAAATGATGTTAAGTACCTCCAAATGTAAGCTGATATTTGTGGAGAGAAATAATCCCAGCTTAATATATGCAATGATTGGTCCTGAGTTGACTGCTACTGCTCAGAACAAAATGCTGAGGTTATTAGTGACCATTCTGAGAAGGTGTCAGCTTAGTGCTCAATGGTTATGTAAAACACAAACCAACTGCTGGAAACTGTTGGGAACAAAAGAGAAGCAAATGACAGCACTGTTRCACCATTGCAGGAATTTGTGGCGCACCTGTGCCTTGAAAATATATTTCTGGTTCTCCTAAATTTCAGAAAAATATATTACAAAAAAGAAAACAGTCTAAAGAACAATTAGGACAATTAAAGATGTGGGAAAGCTTCTATTTAAGAAGCAGATAAATAAGCAAGAACTCTTTGATTTGAGAGAGAGACAGCTGAGGCTGTGTCATAGCTGAGACTCATACTCATGGCATAGTCTCAGAGCTGATTTAGTTTAGGTAGTTCAGGTAATTTAGTTCAGGTAGTTCATGACCCCCAGCTCAATGCCAGAATGATATTCAGGMGCTAACAGGTTTTGTGCAATCTATCTGCTTGGACAATTCCTGTAGACTCGTCTTGAATCTTGGGCTGCRTGCACCCATGTTCCGAGTCAATGCATCTTGTTTCAAGGCTAATAATTCTCTGTTTGCAGCATCCCTTACTCTAGGTGTAACAGACCTTTCCAACGCTCCGGATCTGTTTCTAGATCTCATAGAATCCTTAAGGTTGGAAGGGACCTCTGCAGATCRTCCAGTCCAACCCCCTGCACACGCAGGGTCACCCAGAGCACGGGGCACAGGGCTGCATCCAAGCGGGTTTGGAAGATCTCCAGGGAAGGAGATCTGAACTGCAGCAGGTTATAGATCTCTATTTAAGACAGGGAGCTTTTAATATCTACTATTATAGACAAGCTGCCAGTACTTCAAATGGGGTTCCTATTTCAAAAGCTCCTCCAGGAAAAGCTCCTCAAATCTAAGTTGTGTGTGAGAAAATAAGGAGCATCAACAAATGGATGCTTTCTGCCAGAACTGAACTCAACAGGAAGCTTTCAGCCAGCTCTAATTTTGAGGAGTTTGGGATGCTCTGCATTTTGTAGCTTAATGAAGAGCTGAAAGGTAAATGAAGTAAAAAGCTGCTACTTTGATGATGAATAAGTTGCAGGCTGTCCCGTAGCTGAAGTAGAGCAGCAGGGCCATGTAGCCAGGGATTCTCTTTTCAGATTGTTTCTGCCCTGTTCAACAAGCAGTTGCATCAGTGCTCCATCACACCAGCAGATACAATTGTCTCTTGGGCAGCTTCTATCTTAATGATACCTTTAGGACATCAGTGGAAAATCCTGAATAGCAAAGCTCCCTCTTCAGTATTGGTCAGAGTTGGTCTGTAGTGCTTCCCTCTGCTGTTCTTTTTGCAGTGGAGATCTAAATAAGATATGTGAAGCAGAGGCTTTATAGGCAGCCTTGTCAAAAGAGAAAACAGCRACGTTCACAGGGCAAGGGGAGAGGGGACCACTTTTCTGGTTCAAATTTTTCATGGCTCTGCAATATGCAGTCACGTCGCTGAGATCTATTGCGACTGCAGCTGAGGGCCTGGGCTTGGAGCACACAGTCTGTAGCACAAGAGTGCAGGTTGTTTCCTCCAGAGAATGATGATAAATCCCTTGTGACAGTTACTACCTGAAGCAACTGGCTGTGTCCAGATAATGTTACTGCAAAAAATTCACGGCTAATAAKGAAGGCAGTGAGGTGCTTGTTCTGCAGTGCTTCTCTAAAAGCACCTGTCACAGTGCAAGGGCTGTAATGGCTGAGTTGATAAGAGGCAATCATTGTCTCTCTCTCGTGAGTTCGTGGTCGTTAGTCTCAACCTACAGTGGACCACAGCGTACAGATTTTAGCAGGTTGCCTTTGGTGGAGCTATTCCTGATTTGCAGGAAAGAGAACGGATTCAGGCCCAAAATATTTACTTCAGTTTATGTGGAAACTTCGCACAGCTCTTCTCTGGAAAACTTTCCCCATCTTACTCATCTATGACCAGTCTCAGTACTGTAAACAACTGCTACTTACGGTGTCTTTCTGTGGGGTTTTTTTAACTCTTTTGTTTGTTTGTTTTCTTCTCTTTCCTCCTTTCTGTACTGCTGATTTTCTAAGTCTGGCTAAGAATACAGTCAGGGTAGGAATTTTCCTGATGGCATGTAACATTAGAAATCCTTTGGCTGGTCCTAATTCCTTCCCCTATCTGGGCTCAACTAGTGACCCACTGCACGGCTGCAGCATGCCCTGTTAACTCAGCCCTCRACCCCTTGGCCCCTGCAGCTCCTGGCCAGCTCTCAGCCTGGCTGATTGCAGGCTTGTCTGCATGCACTTCCCCTCGGGCTTTTATTTCACTGGGTGACTGTGTGTTGCCTGTTGCATTCTGAATCCTTCTGCCTCCTCTTTCCTGCTCAGCGGTTGTCAAGYGTTGCCTAAAAGTGCTTTTATTTTGAATGCTGTGGTTTGCTCATTTGGGGAGGAAATACACTTCTATCTGTCTCTCTGTTATTAGCCCAGTTGCTATGATATATTAGAAAATAGGGCTGTGCTTAAAAGCGAGGTGACACGTAAGAGGATAAATACTGAGAGGAGAAGAATAAAGATGTAACATATTATAAGGTAATAATCAAAATTTAAATCTTTTCAGGTTGTCTTGCACAAAATAGTAAATTGTAGTTATAGTGTACTCAAACATTTTTTTCTTTTTGTTTTTTTTAGTTTTCATTTGGTTCCTTTTTTAGCATTACTCTATTCATATCTTTGTAAGTCTAGCCCTGAAGAGAAAGAAGGCTACACAGGGTTTTCTGCTGCTTGCCAATTAATTCATTTCCCATTTTTCAAAAAGTTGTGAATCTGCTTTAGTTTCTATAATTACAAGATTAGGAGAGGGCCTTAACTTTCAAAACCCTGGTCATTGCTTTTCATGAAACTTGTAATCCGCTTCCAGTGCGGGTCCCTTTCCTCCCAGGTGATGGTGGTCGTGGCCRGCCTGCAATCTGTTGCATTCAGGCACATCATCGATTAAGTGGAATTAATGACTCTTGGCTCTGATATTTTTATGGTTGCAGCATATTAACAGATTTTGTCGTCTTTTATCRCAAAATATCTTCTCACATTAGAATGTGTGTGTGTATATCAATAAGCACACCGATTAGAAARGAGGATGTGAGATGCTGCAGCCAGTTCCTATTGTTTGTTTGCTTTGTCTTCGGTCACTAAGCAAGGATGCGCTGAGTTAGGAAGCTGTACCTGCCTTTTGTCCCAACCGTGGTGTTCCTGCTGCTGTGGGCGTGTAGGGCACTCCCCTTCTTCTGCCTTTTGTTCTGGTCTTGCGTTGATCCGTTTACAGTCTGTAAGCGTTGAGGGACTGAACCTTGCTTTTGTGGTGTATCGAAGGGATGACATTTTATTTGAAGCAGCAGCAGCTGATACTTTTTCTGGAGTAAACTGTATTACACTTTCCCCCTTCTGGAAGGACCTCCCAGTTATTGGCTTTCCCAGATCTGGAGCTTTGTAGGTGTGAGCACTTTCTCCTCTGTCATGTCAAAAATTCAGTGATACCCTTTCAAGGTGAGGTGCTCATTTAGTTTAGGCCAACATTCACTTGTGAGTATTTCATGCATTTAAAATATTTTACGCTTTGACTATTAAGGCCTTTATCTCTACRAAATATGAAACGGAGGAGGAAATAGTGGCACGTATGCCCTCGTAATTTGCAAGGGCAGATTTCATAATTGAGAGCAACGACCTCGGGAAATGCGTGGGGAACATCCAGGGGCTGCTGAGGAGGGTGAATAGGACTCCTTTGCAGCAGGCAGCATTTGCAGGAGCTGATGATGCCCTTCTCTGGTGCTGCGTTGCCTTGGGCTAGTCGCTCTTAAYGGGAGCTCCAGGCTTCAGCATCTCATGCTGCTGGTGGCAGGGCAGGGAGCTTAGTGGCCTGTCTGCAGGCCTGGGTGTGTGGATGCTGAACCGTTTTGCAGTTGTTGTTGTATAGTTGTTGTTAACAGCTGCTTTGCTGCATGTGCCTCTGGGGAGCCTTGGTCTGCACCAAGGCTGGTTAGCTTTGGGCAGCTCCCCTTAGGAACCAAGAAAATAATGCAGTCCTTCGTATGTCTTCTGGCAGGTTCCTTTCTGTGGAATGGATGTTGCATGGTACCTTCTGGGCACACTTTGTGTGACTTGTGGGAAGCTGGCATTCATTGCCTTGAGGGATTCATCATGACTTAGGAAAAGCAAAYGTGTATGACTCGAGGAACGTGTTGCTGCTGCCTGTCCTGGTTGCTGCAGCCTTTCAGACATGTGCCCTGAGGCTTTAAACATAAGAAAAAAGCTGCTGGAAGGATCTGAGCCATTTTAAAAACACTTTCCTTTTGTTCAGGCATCACTTTTGTCTTTTAAACATTAGCTTATTTTGCAAAAACAACCAAATAATTTCTGGCTAAAATTCAGGGGAATTAATACATGGTCCATAAATYTGTTGAAAATAGAAGTGTCTTAAACTAGGTTTCTTGATAATTTCCTACTAAGAAGAAACTACCCAACCTAATTCATTAGAAGTAGCCCGAGCACGAGGATGTCCCTACAACTATGCTGTTGTACTGTTTTGAAACAAATCATGTATTGTCACAATTTACTTCAGAAACAACTTCCACTGTGAACTGACCACATAATCAGAGAAAAATGCCATTACTCTCCTAAAGTCTTATCTTGCATTCTAATATTGGTCAATAGATCACTGACACATCATCACACCTTGCTACTTGGTGCCTGTTGATTGTGAAATTCATCTTCATAGTTTCCACTGATTTCTACTATTTCTTGCTTTTTCTTTTTCTGTAATAAACTCAGGTATAGTTAGGTGGCAGAAATACAGAAAGGCCAAGAGGAGATGTAATGGATATACGGGATTTGGTGAAAAATGAGCTCTTCAACTCATCTCAGGAAGGCAAGCAGTTAAATCATAACAATTTGTTAGGAGTTTAYGTTTATGAACACTGATGTTTTATGACAATCAGCATCCTCTCTGAAAAACTGATTTGGGCTGGTCTCCAAATCTCAGGGAGCAAAATACTCGTTTTCCTCCTTAGTCCATAGTTGGGACACCACCATTTGGTGCTAATAGGGCTAGTTAGCTGCAAAACCACATCACGTCACTGCATTCACATTGTTCCCTCATGGAGACTTTCCCTGTGTTTGTAAGGATAAAATTGGTCTGTCTGGGGATTTGTAAAAGGGGGGCTTAGTGAGACAGAGGTTACTACAGCCCTGATTCTCTTTCCTGGCAACCTGTTCCTTATTTTCTGCTGGCCAAGGCTCTGCACAGGGAATAAGCTTGTTTCAGTAGAACAAGAGGTGGTTAAAGATGATGCGCAGCCTGGGCTCCGGGTGACAATCTCTGGTTTTCCTTTGTTGCTCTTGTTAGGTAGACATGTCAATATATACGTTGAGTGCTGCTGTTGCAGCGATCCTGCTCAGGTAGCTTCTCCTCACCCCTGAGTGTCTCCCCACCAGCACCTCTTCCCAATAGGTTTTCTTTGCTTTCCCGTGTGCTGTGTTTTCTCTAGACACAGTGACGGGACAGGAAAAATGTGTTGGAAAGAAGCAGTTGACTTGTTACTTGTTCTGAGCACTAGCTTACTGAGTGTATTCATGAGAATAAGCATTCTGAAATATATGTCCAGGTTTTATGAGAAGTCTTCAGCATACAAACCATTTGTATAAACATAAATGACTTCTCAACCATCTTTTTTATTGAGTTATTATCCCCTTCCTGAATACGGGAGATAGCAGCGTGACAGAATTTACTGCAGAAAGAGCCCCGAACAGCTGAATGTTCCATGGGCTGTGAGACCAAACTGAAATTGTCCGTTATTTTGGAAATCCCGGGAGTTTGGAGCAGCTGGTTCAGGACGTAGCTACTGATGCTTACAGGATTCCTGACCACATGAAGCTCTGCCTGCCCCACCGAGACAAACCAACCTGTAGCCACAGGAAAGACGTCTCTCTCTTAAGTGATTCATATCGTCATCAAAGCAGGATTCTTCTGAATGTTTGACTGATATAATGACATACCAGACTGGTATAACTTCCTGGAGTATATTCCAAAAGCCTTCTCTTAACATGATTTTTAAAGTCTCTTCCAGATGCTCATTGCTGAGAAGTTGGTGCTGATACTCAGCCTGAACATTCCCTGTTAATTTTATCCTACTGCCTCTAGTTGTGATTCACACAACCTTCTCTAATACTCCCTTGTTACCTTCCCAATTAGTTTCCTCTTGCTTTTGTACATTTTAATTAATTCCTCTTCTAGCTATGTCTTAGTTTGCTATAAATAAATAGAAAAGCAGAAGAGAATTGCCTTCATCTCATTTGATGGTGACAAAAGTCAGAGGGGGTTAGAAATGCAAGAAGTTTGTAGCATCCCCCCAGGAATTTAACCTAGAGCAGCAGCTTGTGCTTTAGTTTGGGCTGGTTTGAGAGTTGGTGACATCTGCTCTTCTCAGATGCTGCCTGGTGGCTGCCCAASTGTGTTTCTAGTAACACTTGGAGCTTTTCTCCAAGGGGTGACAATCCAGCCCTTCTCAGCGTACACGATCTGTAAGAAATAGCCAGGTTGCACAACGCACACTGAACTAAATATAACTTATCAGGGCTTGCTGTAATCCTYTCAACAATTTTGGTAGCACAAGTGTAGAATAAATAGTAGCTGAAGKGGGGAAAAAATGTACTACACAATCACCATGCTGAACCTACGCCAGACGCTCTGCTAGTAGTGTCTGTGGCCACCATCTCTGTCGTTTTGCTTCCAGGAAACTATGGAAACAACCATCAGGAGATACTATGTAAGGAAGGAGCTAACTGATGGGGTTCTCAGCACAGAAACCTCCCTTACTTTAAAAAAAAAAAAAAAAAATTTCCTTTAAATCTTTTTTTTTTTTAATTTTTGAAAAAAAAATTGTTTTAACAGAACAGAAAAATTAGCAGAAAAAAATTTGTTTTAACAGCTGAAATTTCTTTTGCAGCCTATGAGACAGCTATGACTTGACGCAACGAAAGCAGCCATCTGCTACTAATCCCTTCAGCCCTTCACGGGTGTTTCTGGGGCTCTGTAGCCCCAGTTCATCAGCGTTAACACGGAGTCAAGCAAACATTTTTCCAAGAGGATTAATCATGTTGTTTACAGTCTGTGTGCTGTAATTCCTGCCCTCCCTCCCTGTCGCGCGCCCGGCTGCTGCAGCACCCGCTGCTCCTCGGGCCGCCCTGCCCGCGCCTCCCATGGCCTGCAGCTTCTCGTGCCTCTTTCCTTGCGCTCCCTGGAAAGTTTTCCTGGATTTTTTTTGTTGTGGATCTTGGACGTTGAGGTCTGGGTGTCTTAAAACAGCAGTGTGGATGGTGGGCCTGATTCCCTGGTAGTTTTGAAGAACATTCATGCCCATGACTTGCAGTACTCCCTGGGCAGAGCAGTTCAGTTTGCAGACTTTTCAAGACACCACATACTATATTTAAAAAAAAAAAACAAAAAAAACCAAAAACCCAAAACACCAAAACAAACAAACAAAAAAACCTAAATGCCTTTTATTCCTTGTCAGGCTATTTGTCTTTTATCCCAAGAAAGCAAAGGTGGTGAAGAGTTGATGGGAAGAAAAGCTCAGGTACAAATGCAACTGATTTGTGATTTTATTTCTAAAATGTAAAAAATTAAATAGCATGTATCCAGTGGATGGAAGGAGATAACCTCATTATAGGCATTGCTTGGAACAAGGCTGTGTTTGAAATGCATCATGTCCTTTCCTAAAAAACAAAACAAAACTTTAGAGAAGCACTAGATTTCTGTCTTTATCTACTAAATGGCAGTTGCTGAACAGCTCAGTTTTCCAAGAGTCCTATTAAACAGAATAAATGTCCTGGTGCATGCGCAAATGGAGGTGTGGAGGCTCGCTCTGTGACACCTGGTGTCACCTGCTTCCCAGCAGCATCGCGGGCTGGCCTGCGACGGGGATTCGGGATTCCCAGGGATTTGGGAAGCGGGATGGGCAGAGGCCACCGAGCTTCTCTTTGAAGGGGGTGGTTTGGAAATGGCTGCAAGGGGCGCGCTGAGGGGGAGCTTCCTCCTTGAACAAGGCTCTGTGGTTTCGCTTGGGCTGCTTGCACGCTGGGCATAAGGAAAAAATGTTTTAACCATTATTAAAAAGCCAGCAAGAAAACACTCACAGATTCCCACTGTTTGAATTGTATGTGTAGGGAAGTCCTTAAACCTTATCCCCTTCCTAGAGGGGCTTGCCTGGCTTCCAAAAGGATTTCCAGCCGGTGTGGGTGTTAGTTTGGCAACAGCTTCTGCTGTAGCTTGCCAGCCTAGAGGTGGCATCTTGGCAGGCTGGAGACTTCCATGGTGCAGCTGGCCTGGATTYTTGTTCCTTTACGGCTGTATTCGATCTTCTCAAATGGCTGTTCCACCCATAATGATTCTGCGATTCCTTTTCCTCTCGGGTTGAGGCGGCGAGAGGTTGTGCTGGGTCTTGCTAGGAGAGCCTCCAGCCTCAGGGAGCTAAAACCCCTTTTCCCATTTTCTCGGCAGTTCCTCACACGGGGCTAGCTCAGGGTTTGGGTTATGAAACTCTCATTTCAGGTGTGTGAAAGGCAGCTGGTATCTTCAGAAGGGGGCAGGGAATGTTGTTTTGACCTCAGTTCATACTTCTTTGTATTGTGACCTTTCGGATAGTATAGATATGCTCTCAAAAGTTTCCTCCTTGTTGCAAAGGGGTAAGAAATGCCTTGCTGTTTCAGTGATTTCTAGTCCTTTTCTTGCCCCTTTGCATTAGAAAAGAATAGTGATATCTATCCAGAGCTGTTCTCCTGCTTGCATTGACCAGGTCKGTAGGAAAAACTTGCCAGAGAATATGGGAAAATCCTGTGCAATCCAATGAGTTGGTTTTTGAAATATATTAATTTCCATGYGTTTTTATTAAAATTTCCTTCCTTGAAAGAAGAAAACAGCCATGTACGAATTAAACTTAAATGTTCTTGTTCAGATAAATCTTGTAGCCACATAGGTATGTTTGCTCAAGCAAAACTCTATCTGAAATAAATGAGAGCTTGTCTAAAGCTATAAGATCTTACATCAGTCTAGGAGGTGGTTTGGTCTTCAGTTCAGTAGCCTTATACCTGACTTTTTTTTTTTTTTTTGCATTTAAATCCATAGCGAAGCTTGCCAAGAAATTATCCATTGCAATTTTTGTTTTAGTGGAAGGCTGGATCGCTGACAAAGCAAGCGTTACAGTACAAAGTAGCTGTGTGGATGGCATGGAGGGACTCTTAAAAACCCAAAGACTTGTTGATTTGGAGCGGGATGTATGTGTTGTTTTCTTGTCTGGTTTGTCATTGTGTTTTGAAAAAGAAAAACTGCCTCCTGAAAACTGTCAGGATGTTTTCTTGTTTGCTTGGGTTTTTTTTGTCTTTGCGAACTTTAAGCTACTGGAGTGTGGGAGTTTCATTGTCTTTCAGACCTATGTCTTTTCTGTACAAACATCCTGATATTTAGTTCTGAGTATTGCCATTGTTTTTGTGTATCATTTGCAGTACAAAATCCTGCAAGTCATTTCTGCAAATAAACACAGGAAAAACACTTCAGATGCCATATTTAGTCCACACAGTGGATTTATAAACCGATTTTGCACATGTATGTCATGGCTATAGGGCTGATTTGTGAAATCTAGATGACCAGCTATGCTAAAGCTACTTTACATTGTTTCAGACTGTGGGCCTTATGTTTCAGAAAATATTTCACTTCACTTGATCTGTGTCATTCAGAATCACTGCTAAGTGATTTAGAATCACTTAACTCACTTAAGATCACTTAAGTCAATCACTGTTAGGTSGTAAAAACATTAAAAATGCTCTTGTGAAAGTCACTTTTTAGTTTTCTACAAGCACATTTTTAATAGATAAGCCTTAACTTTGCTCTAAATGCAACTCCTTTCCTAAAKAATGCATCTCTAGCAGTGTGCTTGCCCTGTGTGCATCTGTCTTCATTTACAGTTTGATTAATAAAGCAGCTGGCATAGAGGGGTGCTCCTAATTCAGGTGCCCCACTTCTGCTGTGGCCTAACCTGCAACAAACTGTGTATTTCTGAGCTCTGCAAGTGGCTCTTGAATCAAGAGGCCCTTGGATGCTGCGAAGGGGCCGTAGGGCCCGGGGTTGGGCAGCCCTCGTTGCCCCCGGGGCCCTGCTGTTGCATGGTGAGCRCCCGCCTGCCTGGGCTGCAGCCGTGACCCACGGCGGGACCCACACCGAGCGTGGCCCATCCCGCTCCCCGACGGTGAGCCTGGGACTTGGCCCAACACGTCCTCGTGGTGTCACGCGCCCTCAGAGCCCCCTGGGCTGGCGCTGTGCGTGTCCAGCCTGGCTCACGGGGCAAGTACGTACCTGGAGAAAGCTCTTCAGGCTGCGATGACTGACATGGAAACTGCTTGAAACTCTCAGGAGCAGATCACCTTGAAATGCTGTCTTGGTGTGTATTTAACAGGAGTTGGAAGTGATTTTTTTCACTGTTTGATTTCTTTGGAGATGAGTCCAGAGTCTTTAAGGCAAATTTTGGCTCAAGCTATTATTGTTATCATATTTTAAATAGCAAGAGGTATAATGGGAGCTTGACCTACTGTTTTGGAGAGGAGCTGGTTTGAATATACCTCAGACAGGAGTTTAGAGAGGTTTAAACTCGTTTACTAATGTCTATTTTTGCTACCTAAATGGTATTTAAGGTAGGCCCTGGTTTCATAATATATATTGAAGTTGGGAGGGCAGCGGTCTGCTCTTACCCTTCCAAGAGGAATCCTCTCTCAGATGCATTACGGATGGTAGAGAGCAAAAGCTACCAGAGTCTCAGGTGCTACATGGATAGAGGGGCTGCTGTTACCCTCAAGAGGTCCTGAGCAGAGTTGTATCAATCAAGGCAGGCATTTGGGCAGATTTATTCTGTACTACTGTATTGCGAAGCACAGTCTGTCTTCTTCTTTCTTGCTGAATGGCTCTGTCTTGTAGCCCCATGTAGTTTATGTCACCGTGGGGTTTATTTCTGTCATTCTCTCCCGAAGCGCCCAACCTCCTGTACTTCTCGTTAGCTGCAAGAGGAGAGTGGCGGAGTTGGGGGGGGTATAAATGCCAAATTGGAAGTCAGAGTTTTCTTCCACGTGTCGATGGATGCTGATGAGCTCTCTATTTTCCCAGCCGTGTCACCTGCGGTTCAGTCATGAAATGATCGGGCTCAGAAAACAAACATTTCTAAGGAGCACGAGCGGTTTATTTCCTGCCATCAGAGCAGATTAACCTGTAATCAACTTTGGCAGGGAATTATCTGTGGATTATATTTTCCGTCAGTCTCGCCTGGTGCTGAACTGCAGCAGGTGATGGTTATTTAGGGGTGAGGAGGGTCAGGTGCTACCTGGTGTGAAGAGCAATAGACAGAGCTCCTGTGGGAGCTGGTGCTCTCCAGGGCAGCTGGGCCAGGAGCTGTGAGCTCAGAAGGGAAGAATAAAGAATTAGGCGTTCCTATGAAAACTACAATAAAACTGCATTATAGGTTTTCCTTAAGCATTTTCAATACTGTGAAACACTGAGGACGGTGTACTACTACATGCAAAATGCAAAATAAGTGCTGCTCTTTTCATATTGGTTTGGCTTGGGTATGGAGCATGGCCTTGATTTCCTTCCACATAATTGGTAAAAATTGGTAAGAAGGAAAAGGGCAGAGTCATCTAATAAAACCTGTGTGAGTTCATACGTAAAAGTTAGGTTTAGGTTTTTAGTCATCCATACTTTGGATGATTTTTTTAAAAAAACATTTATACTACCTTAGAGATACTGTTAGTCTTACCGCTATTCCCCTGAAGAACAGAGGATGTGACCAAGTTTTGTGTTTAAAATGCAGCCTTTATGGTGGATCTGCTTTAGTTTGGGGCCTGTTCAACCATGGGGCTCACACATCTCTCTACCCGTGTCTAGGATTAATCAGTAACTTTTATTTTGACTCTATTGAATTTTTTATGCTTTCCCCATCCTTAGATTTGATGAAACTTTTGAGCGCACATTATGCAGCCTGGGATGCTCCTCAGAGAGGATCCTCCTTTGGATCCCTGATTAATTAGGGAAGATGCCAAAGAAATTTTCAAAGACAAATGCTGTTTTAAAATTGTGACTCCTTATTACTGGCATTAACTAGTTGTTGCATTTTAGGAGAGCTTGTGTTTATATGTATATATACAGACGTACTTGGGATAAAGACATTGCATGGGATTTTCAAGGCACAGATGGCAGCTAAGCAATTCAGGCCTTCCTGGTCTTGCACAGGACTAAACACTCTGTCACAGCCGAGCAAATTAATAACACATGTCCTAGGAAAACTAATCCAGCATTATAAACTGGTTGTTTTCTGTTTCCAGGAGCTGAAGGACTTTGTCTTTGTCTGTGCAAGTGCTGGGACTGCTTCTCTTTGCCCTGTGGCTCCTTTCCTTTCTGCTGGTGATAAGCAGAAGAGTGGAAGTCAGTGCAAACTCCACTTCCACCCTCCTTTAGGCCTTGTTAATGCTTCCAGGGCAGGTCAAGGGGAGAGCGGGTTGCAGTCAAATGATAATAATGATATCAAGTATCATGTTCTGCCCTGCATTATTTTCTTGAGGGGAGACTTCAGTCTGAACGTGAACCTTGCCAACTCAAGCTGATGTCACGTGTTATCCTTCCTTGAGAAACAGCYGTGGCCGATATTTGTGAAGCAGCCTTGGCGAGGGCAGGGGCTGAGGCACAGGGCTGAGCTAGCAAGCTYGAGGGTTGAGCTTAAAAGGCTCTCGCGAAATGGAGGCGGCAGCAGGTGGGAGGCAGAGCAGCTCCCCGAGCGTCGCGTCGCGACATGGCGCCTTGGCGGGAGGGCCCCTGCGCGACGCGGCCTGCGAGGGCCACAAGGCTGCGGGCTCCGTCGCCAGGGTTTGCCCTTGTTTTCCCTCCTTGGACACTGCCTGCAGGGATGATAGTAAAGAATATGATAAGTAAATTTCCTAGCAAACCATTCTTAACTTTCATTTTCAAAAAAYATGAAATATTGTATTCTGATCTGTGTAAATATGTTTTTATCCTTTTTAAAAATTGTTTTAATCTTTTTCTTTTCTTTTTTAATGAGATGATCTCTAGAGGTCCCTTCCAGCCTCAGCTATTCTATGATGCTGTGAAAATTGGAAATTTGTACTTTCATTAAATGGTAGAGATCCATGACATACAGCTAAAATAATGTTGTCCTGAAGTTCCGTGTCCGTTCAGTTAATTCTTCCTCTCTCTGAAATCCCTTTCTACTCCTCTCATTTTCAGATCAGATGTTAATAAAATCAATCAAACAAACAAGAAAACCCCACACACATACCAAAACACTCCCCTTCCACACACACCCCTTTACTTTAACAAGTACATTTACCTTTAATTATGTACTTACCAGTTATCTAGGCTGAATTTAAAAAGGAACCTTTGTCGTTAGTCTGGATTCCGTTTGATTTCCTCCGGTGTCAGTGTTGTTTAATTTGGACACGTCTGTGTTATACATCCAGCTGTTGCTTTTGGACTATATGTGACCGTATCTGTGTTGCTGGGCAGCAGTTCCTGCTAAAGGAGGAGTCTTTAATATCCTGTATCCTTTATAAATAATATTTTTTAAAAAAACCTTTCTGCAGAGACAATAGCTCTAAAATGTTTCATGTGATAGAGCAGGGAGGCCTCACTGAATTCCAGCTTTCTGTATAGAAAAGTAGAACTGTACATGGGAAAAGGAGTGTGCCGATGCACTGAAAAATTCTGTGCTTTGAAGCACAGATAGCAGGGGGTTATTGTAGAATTGTTCCATGTTGTCTTTTGTTTTATGATTGCTGTGAGAAGACTCATCACAAAGTACGTGAATGGAACCTTACCTACACCTGGGAAGTATTAGGGAATAGAAGATACGGAGACAAGCAGGATAAATGCTCATCAAAGTAGGCTGTAAAACTGAATGTTTTAATTCCCGCTCATTCCACAGGAATGAGAGATACAATGTTTAATTTGCAAAGGTAACACCAAAGCCTTGTCATTTTTCAATCCTAAACCCTGCAGGGGCTCAACATTCAGGGCTTGCATTTTTAAGAAATATCACTGATAACTCTTGTACACTGGAATGACAAGATGCTGACATGACTGGTAGGGTGGAAGTCTGGAGACTGGCAAGATGYAATGGAGATTGGGGTGTGTGTTTATATGGGAAAGTACCTTAAAATGCAGGAAAAGCCAAAATATATATATTTTTAGGAATGTTTTTCATATTCTCATACTGATGAGTCTATTCAGCATGGCTTGGCAAACCTAGAGGAGCTGACAGAAGTAGGGCCATAGAAAATCCTAAATACCATATTGAGAAATAGGAGTACTTAGGTACAAGAAACCTCATATGGTAGAGTTGTTATCATATAAAAGGTCTGCAGAGGAAAAATAACAATTTAGAACTTCAGCTGTACTTTACAAAAGAATTTTGTAGACTTGTAAAGCGGGGTGATGATTTTGCTGTTTATTGGGTTCCTGAGTGCTTGACAAAAGCAGAGTACAGATCACATTCAAGTAATAAGCATGTGTCCATATACTTTGACTTCCTTGAATTACCAGTCTGCTCTAAATGTAAGTTATAGAGAGATTTTTCTTTAATTTGGTAGCTGGTAAAATTCATACCAATAAAAGAAACAAAATGACTTTGAAAGCACAGTCAACAGCTCTTCTGGTGAATGGGGAGAAAAAAATAAAGATAAGTTCATGACTGTTATATTTTAGCACTGGTATCAGATATACAGAGAAACTTGGTTGTAGAAATTCAGGTTTTTGGAGCATGCTGTTATTTAAAAATCCATTACTTGTTCTCTGTGTTTCAACTGAGGGAAGGTTCTGACTCCCTGCTCTGTGATTTCCCGCTTTGGTTCATTGCTTTTTATAATTTACAAGATGTTTTAGTTCCTTAAATTAAGATGCAGTAATTATTGATTTTTTTTCCCTGTTATTTCTGTATTACCTAAGCACCCAGTATGTGCTCAATGCTGATGCAGAGAAAATGCAACTTACCCAAAGAGCTGACTAGAAAAGGTCTCGATCCTTTTCTGAGATCAGGCAAGTAATCCCTTACCCATTATAAAAACTGCCTGTGAGCATTTCCCCTTATTGATTTGAACAGAAACCTGCACTTCTGCACACATAGGCTGGCATATCCTTGCTGGGAGTTCTAAGTCAGAAAAGACTAAAAACTACATGTATGTTGCAAGTAGTTTCTTGCCACTTAATTGAATACATAAATCTTCAGATAATTACATATTTTTGTATTCTGTAGCTACTGAATATGGAGAAGTCTAGGCTTTCTTTGCACTGATAGTTGTAACATATGTTTTCATGATCAGTCACAATTTTGAGTGAAACAAATCCATTAACAAGAATTCTTAAGGAAGTTTCTGGTGAACTTCAACTGAAAGTTTAACAGCTTCAGGATCCAGGATGTCCTTCCTCCTTCAATTTCCTCCTTTAAAAAAAAAGGGGGGGGGGAGACAAAGGAGGAGCAATGAGGAGATATGAAACCTTACAGTCAGAGGCAACTGGAAGGTTTTGAAAGTCAGTGCTAGGCAGTGCAGCTTAAGGCTTTGTTTAGCACTGCAGCTACACCAGTGTCAGGGGTAGCTGTTGAGGAAGGGGCAGTTCTGCCTTCTCCTGCCCCATCTCTTTGCTCTGGCACTGAGGCCCCTCTAGCTCTGCAGAAGTCGGTTTGGAGAGYCAAGCCAGCAAACAGCTTTGCTGTGTTAGGGTTGTGATTCGTCTGGTTTCGCTCTTTGGACCCACCTGCTGGTGCAAGGAACTGCGCCAGCAAGAGGCAAAATAAAGTGTCAGGGGAAAGGGGGAAGGAAGGTGATGAGGGTGGGAGCTTCCCTTTCAGCAGCGATGCTCTAGCACYGAGCTGTGCTGCTGTACCCACTGTGAAGCCAAGCTGCCCATGCACGTGTTGGGGCACAGAGCTGTAAGGAGATGCTGCTGCCCTGAGCACACTTACAGGTCTGAGCTTAACTCCATCACAGACAGTTTGAGAGGCCTTGAGCTTTTCTCTCTCTCTCTCTCTCTCTCTCTCTCCCTCCCTCCCTCCCTCCCTCCCTCCCTGCCTGTTCCTCCACATGAAGTGCCCCTCGCGTTGCCTCTGCGCAGGCCATCGATGCTGAGGAGGCGCTCAGCTTTCCTCTGGTGAGAAATGTTCAGAAAGCAGCAAGCCGTGGAGAGCTCTCAACATGGAAAATGGCATGCTAATTTGCCTATACCTCAGCGTTGCTTGGGCTCAGAGGCTTAAAAAAGGAGTTTTTCTTTTAATTAAAGTTAAAACTTCATTACTCTTAAGGAGATAAGGGCTCGGTGTGAAAATATCGCTGCTATTCAGAACGACCAGAATCTAATGCAAGCCGTCTGTGAATCATCTCTAATTAACAAGGTGCTCTGTTACAGGGTTGTCTGAACAATGACAGGTTATTCTTTGCAAGCCTCAAAGCTGAAGTCTATTAGCTTTTCATTATCTCAATTATTTTTAATATTCTGGAGGAGCTGTTTGTGATTTTTGCTTCCCGGAGAACTCCAAAGAGCAAAGTTGCCACTGGAAAATAAAGGCACGTAGTTTGCCTCCAAATGCTCCAAGCAGAATAAATATCTGGAGACGTAGCTAACGTGGAGTTTCTATGCAATTTACTTGCATGAACTTTAGACTCCGTGTGCAATTTCAGCTGAGATGCCATCAGGAATTGTACTGGGTTTCAGCAGCAAGTAAAAGCAACGAGGAAGGCCAAATCAGATATGTTTAAATTGGGAGCRAGTATTTGCAACACGCAAACAAATGGAAAAAACGGTGTTGCTTCAGGTTGTATCTTCCTGAAAGATAAATTACGGAGTTTGATAACAGGGGAGGGAGAAAGGAAAAATAAATACGTATTTTCCACATACAGAAATAGTAAATACGAGCCAATAATAACAAGTTGTCTGAATAGCCATACTAGTTTGTATAGCCAATTGTCCCAGCTTTAGAGGCATTCACAACCAGCTGGCTATGAATTCAACCACCAGTGTTTAATAGCTATAAAAATAAGGTATCGTGTGCCTGTTGACTTAGAGCTAATGGAGAGGAGAGCCTATGTGCCAGTGTGTTCGTGAGGAGGCCCCGTCGGGTTGGACTGTGGCCTGTTGGGTCTCTGAAGGCCGCGGGTCGCTGCGCTCGGATGTACCC
The DNA here is from genome assembly GCF_003342845.1 of Nothoprocta perdicaria. Lineage (NCBI taxonomy): Eukaryota > Metazoa > Chordata > Aves > Tinamiformes > Tinamidae > Nothoprocta > Nothoprocta perdicaria. The sequence continues at coordinate 809,725 of NW_020455621.1, forward strand.
AGGTGCCCTGTGTGGCAGCTGCCAGGACCAGCTGCGTGTGTCTCTGTGGCTGTCCTGGGTTTTCCCTGCTGTGTTTCCTAAATCTGCATTGGGTGATTTGCAAGAGTTTCTTCTTTCCTGTGAATTCTTCAGGTAGCTCCTTCTCCCTCTCTGCCTGCCTCAGAGCGTTTTCTGCTGATAATCTTCCCATCGCTGCAGAGGAGAGGATGAAGTAGGAACTGGAGGGCAGTGAAGAGGCGGCTGCTTTTGTTGTTGTTCCCATCCTTCCCTGAGACTTGCAGGACTAGGTGCCAGCTGTTTAGAGAATGTATTTTGGTTGATGAAGATAATTAGAACCATGCTAATGTCCTCTAATTCACAAAAGGGGCAGGGTCAATTGAAATAGGGGCATTCCATAAATTGCATGTTTTACTCTTAGCCATTTTAACACGTTTTCCTGCTGATAGGAGCATTAGTATGTGCTGGTAAAGAGGCACAGAGAAACGATAAATGACAGTCTGCCCCATGCACAGCATCAGATGAAAACTTAGGATGTTTGGGAACAGGCTGTAGAGTAATACAGAAATAATCAGAAATTACAAAAAAAAATGTAGTATGAGAGGTACTTAGTGTCCAGTGTGCATTATCTGAAAACGTAATCCTTGTGGAAATAAGGAAAGTCCCCAAAAGACTAGTGCAAATGACTAGAGATTTGCCAATTGTTTAACTAAATCTTGGCATTGCTAAGGTTACCTCACTTGGGGGAAGAAAGAGGGGACTTGAACAAAAGCGTCTTCAAAGATCMTCTGATGCACAAAAGCACCCACCCTGTGTCTACAGTTTATAGACATTTGTACAATAGCATAAATTGGGGAAAATTCTCTTTGAATTAAAGGACAATAAATTTGGATCTAATCAAAGGAAATAGGCTGAGCTTGCTGTCTGCAGATGTTATCAGCAAACATCCACTGTGTTGAGAAATGAAGCAAGGGAAGGACAATTTATTTGGAGCCTATTTTCAGTAGTGCAAACCAAAGCGAAGGTAATCTTTCTTTATTCCTCAGGGTTATACATATTTCAAAAGAACACACCATCAAATCCAGTGGATATTGTATAGCTGGCTAGGTGAGCTGTGGTTTTGTTTTCTTTTTCTGAAGCATAAATTACTGGTCAATGAAAAACATTGCTCATAGAGTTGAAAGGGACATTCATCTGATCAGGTCAAGAAATCTCAGATATACTTGTAGATTACTTCAAATATTGCAGGTACTTTCCACAGCTTTATTGCTTACCATGAGTATGTAAAGGTTACTAATCATGATTTCTGGTCAGGGACAAATGCTTTATAGCTGTTTCTATACAGCAACACTTTATAAAGTTTGAAGGAGCTCTAGAAATTGCGTTAGAACCTGCGAGGCACACCAGAAAACTTTGAAAAATGTGCTGAACTTATATGGAGTTCTGAACTTATAAGCAGTCTKACATCTACGCTAGACTCTGAGTAGTTCATTTCTGCATAATGGGGAGCCCAGCTGGTTCCAGTCGGGATTTYGGCTTTCCCAGTGAGTGGGCTCAATACCTCTGAGTCCATGAAACAGCAGTGCAGGCTGCTCAACTCCTGCAGTGCAGCCTTGGGTTACCCGCTCTCACCTTGCAGGACCTTATCCCTTGCAAACAGACTGAGAGTCACTGCTTTAGAAATCATTCAATGACAATGCATATTTTCTGCTCATTTCAATTTTTTAGCCTAATCTCTTCTGCTTGGTCTATAAATCAGATATACAAACAAACAAACAAATATATATACACGCATACACAAACAAATATGAACAAATGTAAAAAAGCAGATCTTCTCCCCTTAATATCAAATTTATTTTTATTGGTTTGGGGTTTTGGAGTTAAGATAATAAGGGAAAAGAAAAGAATGAGTGGCACATCTGAAGAGAAGAGCTGAGGGACTGGAAGTACTGCAGGAAATGAAGGGAAGGCAAAGGAGTGAAGGCAGGGAGAAAAGAAGATATCATGAATGTTAAGTACATAGTGAAATTATAATAATAAATAGAACAGCTCTGAATCCCCCAGGTGAAGCACTGTGTGGATCTTGTCCTGCCTCTATTGCTGTGCTGCAGTCGGTGCTGGGAAAGCAGCTGTGTGTAAAAAGCCCTGGTATGATGGGGCAGAACTCCTGCTGAATGGTGTGCRTGCTGCTGCTGCATGTGAGCTCGGGCCGTGTTTGAGCGCTGCGTGGAAAAGCAGCCGCTTTATTTATTTGCCCTGACACCAGGATTAGGCAAGATGCATCAACCTGCTTTTTGAATGGAGTCCGATGAGGAGTGACAAAAAGTATTTTCCATTAAATAATTCAGTGTTTGCAATGCTTTTATAACCTTACTTCATGCTCTAGAAAATGAGTTGTGCTCTCATAGCCTGGTTATTTGCCCAAATCTTCCATATATTGCTGATTCTTCCTTGTTCCTTTAGGGGATACATAATATTTGTGAGAAGTGGTGTGGATCTTCATGATTTTTTTTGAGCATATGAAATTAGTAATAATAATGACATTTTAAAAGCCATGATTAGCAAATGGAAATATGGCCAGTCATATCAATGTCATCATGCTCTGAAAACTCAGTTAAAAGCTGTTTGGTTGACTTTTCTAAGTCAAATAGGTCTCTAAAAACTTGTTTTTGCTCTTCAGCATGGTCCTCTCTATCACTATATACTACATGATTAGTGCAATTATGACTTTATTTTTTTTCCAGACAACCCAAAATGCTAACTTGGCATTGCATATATATGGGAAATAGATTCTTGTTTCATGTGTGTTTGTGTTGTATGTACTATTGCTTTTTTTTCTGTCTATACTTGAGTTTGAAATACAGGGCTATTTCAGAATTTGAAAGCATATATGAAATTTGCTTTCAGGTGTTAAATCCCTTAGGAAACTTAATATGATGAGTTGGCATTTCTTTGCCCATTGGGTTAGCATTAAGTTAATTAGACATCTGGATATCATATATTCTACCGTAAACTGTCTTTACTTTTCAAAACATTTTCACATACTTCTTCGGATGTGTAGGAAGGCGTGTGCAAGATGATGAAATCTCTACATACTTGTTGAAGCTCTGCTGGAACTCACTGCAGTGTGGGCGGGAGCAGTGCTGCAGAAAGAGCTTATCCTTCCCGCTGCCTCCTGGCTTAAGTGGTACTGTAGTTAAGAGAAAAAGAAGCGACGCTTCGTGTAGCTGAATTCAAGTRAGGTTATAGGAAATGATCATTTACCATATTGAACACATCCAAATTATAGCAGGTTCCAGCCTGGAAACAGCAATCAGCCCAACAAGCATTGGAAGAGGCCTTCCAATGGCCTGGCTTCTTACTCTTGCTGTGGATGTTCTCCTTGCCTTGACCTGAGATATTCTCACTGACCTGCAGGAGCAGTCTCTGGGCACATCTGCTCCTTACAGGTAAGGGAGCCCTCTTGTTCATCCTGTGTCCTTGGGCAGCTACTTGATGCCTTTTCTTTCATCAGAGCATTTTGCTTTGACCTCGGGCTGCCGTCCCCAGGTATCGCACTGCTGCTGAGCGGTGCCGTGAGGTTGTGCAGGAGCCCAGGGCACATGGATGTTGTCAACGTGGCTGCAAGAGCACGAGTTTCATTGCTTACAATGTCACAGCATCTCTGAGCAGAAGCACTGACATGGGCATCGTGCTTGGAGTGCTCCAAAAACCTGTCTCTGTTGGTGGGTTGGGAAATCCTGATATAAACTCCTCTTGCTCTACCATAGTAGAAGGATGGAAGCAGAGTGTAATAGAAGTCTTAGTTTGTTRGCATTAAAAAGGGACATTAGGACGTTATTGCTCTAGGTGAATTAAGAAACCAGTATTTGGTTTTGTAGGCATCAGATGGAATCGAACCAACTTCTTGAAGGCTGAAATATTTTGTCATGTATTTTTTTTCTCAGTGTTCACACTTGTGTAGATGTATTAGAGACAGAAAGAGGGGGTGTATTACAACACTTTAAATGGATTTTTCTGCCCTGTGTCTTCAGCTTCTATTTCAAAATGGCAAGGAGAGCTGTGTCTGTAATCCCATTTTAAGTACTGTTAATACATTTCGAAGCAGGGCTTCAAAATATGTTAAAAATAAAAATTCAACAAGAAGGAAGCCAGTATTTCAAGAATGACTATTAATTTTTATTTATGAACCTAATTTTGGAGATGCCTACTGTAGGAGAGGTTCATACAACCTTGAGCCTGGCTTATGGTAGGTGTTAGGTGCATCATTTATTTAGATTATTTTGGAAATACCCCATATGCCCTTCACCCTGCCAGCTATACTGCCTACCAAGGTAAATTTGCATGTCTCATCTCTGTTCATTTTTTGGCATTATCTGCAGTTAATCTGTTTCTGTAGGCAAAGCTAGCAAACCCGTGCCAAGCCTGGACTGCACTTGTGGCTGTGAGCACGTAACGAAGATCGTGGTGGTTGCTCTGAAGGGGCTCCCATGAAGCGGCAGAGAAATCCAGCTCCATTTCTACAAGGAGACTTGAAGTGGAGATGGTGACCAATCCACAGGGCAAGCGCACACCTATGGTGTATCCTGAATGTACAACATTTCKTGAAAGCAGGAACCTGCCCAGAGTAAATTCTGCCTCTGTCCTGGTGAAAATTTCCCTCTCTATGGACATGAGGTCCTTGGAGAACAAGAGGAGACCCGGGCAGTGCGTGCCCTGTGCTCCCAGAGCTCTGAGGGGACTGGGCCGTGTGTGCCAGCTGCAGCCAGCTATAGCCRGGAATACTAATGTGGCTCTTCAAGGTCACCCCCAAAAATGTCAAATATAGAAGAAGATTTTTGATCTAGGTCACTGAGCTCCACTAGGGATGTTATCTATTTAGCCTGCCTTTTTACCTCAGTGTCTCGTTTTGTTAGCTTATAGAAAGGGGAAGTTCTGCTGTCATTGATACCATTCTCAATAAAAGTTTCAAAGCCCTGTTCGGTGTTTCCCTCTCTTTCTCAGTATCAAAGCCAAACACTGATCTGACTTTTCCAGTTAATGTAGTGCCACTTTGGTCTTTTGATCATTAGCAAAAAGTAAAAAATAAGGTTTTCAGTGAATCTTCCCAAACCATGCACTATTTCTCCTTACAGTCCATATTTTTAGGGTCTACCAAGGTAAATTTGCATGTTAATAGATCATTAATGTAGGTACTCTGTCCTAGCTAGTGTGAATGAGCAGTAAACATATGCTGTGCATTACAAATCTGGGTGGCAGAATTTTCTTTTGTGTAATCATTCCAAGTGCGTGTGATAAGACTGCTCATACTTCAGTTACCATCTATCYATGTTTCTCTGAAACTTCTGGTCTATTCCAGCAGAACAGGATGTTTTTCTACTTATTATCCAAAGGCAAAAAAGAGCCCAGAATTTATGTCTTCAGTAATGTCCTTTAATCACCCTGCAGTAGAAGCTGATGAAATATAGAGGAGATTGTTTTGCCCTGTGTATCTGTCTAAACCATCAAATGCCAGGTAAAGACCACTATGCAGTATCAGCACATCAGCTAAAAAGTAAAAGTCTTGGTGATATCAGGAAAAAGAGGAATAAATAAATAAAAATAAAGGAGCCGTTGCTCTTCTCCCTGGCCTATTTTTGGTGCAGACTATTAGACAGCCTAATATCCCTTTCAGGAATAGTCCGCAGCAAACCAACTTGTATATGGCCAATGRTGCGGTTGTATATTAGTGTCAGTCTGTCAGCAGCAGAACACATATTGGAGCCTTAAATACAGCAATTGACACTTGCCAATCTGATGCTTAAGCACTAATGCAGGCCCCTTTTGTGCGAATTAGTGTCTGTCCCTCTGCTGAAAATTCAATTGAATGTTGTTATGTTGTCTTGGAGCTGTTAGTTCTGCAGCAGTCCCAGTGGTCTCTGCACAAGTAAGAGCAAGCCTTAGCACAAATAAGATCAAGAGCATGTCCTCAAAGTCTTTATTCAAAAGTAACTGCCTTCTATCATCAGGTAGCTGGTGGGTGTTTAGGAGGATTTGAGGAAATGGGCATTTTTAGGTGACTGCAGCAAGGAGGAGACAGGGCACACACAGAGACAACCTTGCCCAAGCTCCATAGACCTGGAGACTGAAATGCAAGGCTGAACAGGCACTGGGAGCCTTCCATGCTGTTCCTTGGAGCAGAGAAGACTCTGGTGTTGGTTGCTGTTCCCAAGCTGGTGTTCCCAGCTGCTTCCTGACAGCTTGCTGGACACAGCTGGGCAAGGTATATGATTTTTTTCCTTCTTTTTCTTCTTTTGAAGCAGAGATTTCAGTTGGTGAACAGGTGAAGGAGCCTGCAGCAACACTGAAAACTTGGAGGTCACATCTGGAAAAGTTGGTAATTGCTGAAGTTGATGATGCAAAGATAGGAGCAGGAGGAAGTGGGAGAAGGGGGAATGTGCCCTTTCTTTCCTGCCTATTCCCCTGCCCCCCGTCATTTATTGATCACTGCTGGTGAGAAATATGTCTGATACGACAGGCTGTTGCACCAGCTCCACAGGGTTGGTGGGCAGCATTTCTTTTTTCGTAAGAGTCCTAGTGAAGTTGGTSGCACTCTGAGATGCAGCAGCTGAAACGCCAGGAACTTGGACTGTTGCTGTCATCTAGTGTGATCAAAACTCAGGTATTTCTTGTTCATCATTTGCTTTTAAAGAAACATTGATAAGAAAGATAAGCACCTCAGTTGCTCAGGGAGGAAACAAAAGCCATATGGAAAGTTGCCCAGCATTCACGAGGAGGAAGTGGCAGTCACTCCAAGGGTCACGTACCATCTCCTCACCATAGGGAAGGTATTGTGCTTCATTCTCTTCGCTGTTTTTTCTTGGAAACATCTGCTCTTGTTCCTGACTTTCTTTAGTGAGAGTGTAATGTGTAATTTCTCTTTTCTGTGTGAATGTCTCCTGTGCCTCTGTTCTGGCACTCTCATTTTCCATTTCTCCGTGTGCCATGTGCTGCTAATCTTGTTTGCTGTGCCTGCTGTCTGTTTCTTGCCTCTGATGCTTTATTGCTTTTCCCTGGAGTTTCTGTATTTTTTCTGCTGAGGAAAAGTAAGTAAAATTGATTGCATTTGCAAAGAAGATAGTATCAAGTTCTATGTTGCCACTTCCATAGTGATCTATCAGTAGATAGATCTGCTCAAGTAACAGAATTGTTGAGGTGTTACTCTAGTTGTTGATTTGCATATAAAATTTAAAAGGTCTACTTTGGTCATGGGGTGTGACACGCTGCGTAATCCAGTAACACGGAGTTCTCCGTAATTTCCCCATCCAGCCATGGYTCGTGGTCGATATCTTGGACGTGTGTGTTCTTTCAAGCAAACCATTGGCTCAGGCTATTGTATTTCTTTTGGAAATGGATGATTCACATGGCATCTGCCACCAGCCTCCTCCTTGTTGTGCTTCAGTGCAGGTTGCTTTGTTGCTCCGTGCAGCTTTCCTGTGTTGGCACCCTTGAATGTATCTGTGCACATAGGGAAGGGTGTTGTTTGCTGAGTGTGTGTGTTGCGTGCAGCCCCTTTCCAGCTGGTTTAAACGTCAGTTTTGCTGTTCACTTCATTGGGAGTAGGAGCAGCCGTGAGCTCCTATGTATTTATTTTGTGTTGCGGCAATTACAGTTCCAGTTTTAAAAAATATAAATCAGAATACCGAGTGTAAATATTACTGGCTGGAGCAAATACGTCATATTCCCTCCTCCCCTTCCCCCCTGCCCCAGCTCTGTTGTTTATTCTTGTCTTAAACAGAGACATTTGTTGGATTTCTCTTTCCATCAAGTTCCTTGGCAGTTAAAATTGCTCTGARGGAGCTGATAAATAATTTACCCATGAATCTCCAAGTGCAATGAATTTTTCACATTATAGGTTGATCTAACGGTTGTGTCATTATGAATATAACAATGAATGTTCCTATTGAATTCATATTTTGGCTCGCATGTTTTTTATTAGAGTAATTGGGAAAATTGAATATTGTCTCACTGGTGGAAAGTTTGAGTTAATGTTTGTGAGACCTCTTCTCACATGTTCTTCTGAAGCAGTTAAGTTCCTTATCTCAGGAGCATACATGTGAATGCACCTCTAAGATAACTTGTTTTTCAGATATCTATCCCTATGCTTAGTTTTATATCTTCATGGCCTTTCATTTCTGTATCTGTATTCTTTTTACTGTAAACTTTTGCAATTCAGTTGGTGGCTTGTGCTGTTCCTGTTGGAAGATAAAATCCCCAATATCTCCATCTGATGGCTGTTCATCCTTCTCAGCTTACAATCTCCAACCTCCTGCTYGGAAGGGAAGCGTGGAGGCAAGCACATCATGCTCATTTCCATGCCCACATTGGCAGGGATGTGATACTAAACCCCAGCCTGGGTGTGTTGATCGTGTTGGAATCTAACCTTTAGCATCAAAGACCAGCTTTTACTCTGCAGCTGGTGCTCGCAATGCATCGTAACTCAAAGAATATCTAGTTGTTCTTTTGCACAGCTGGCAAGGAACCAAGTTCTGTATGCAGTTAATGAACCTGCGACATAGCAAGTCATATTTTGTGTGATCTTCTTGGAAGCTTATTGCAGATCACGTGTATTTAATGCTGGCTGCACGCTGTTAAACTGCTGTATGTGCAAGTTACACTACTAGGTGCACAGTGGAACATGAAGGCTGTGATAAATATACAAGTAATAATAGCCTCTCATATACTGCTTGCGCTTACAGAGAGCAGCTTATACTCTGTGTCTTCAAAGCCGGAGAATGATCCATTCCTCTGCGTAAATAGAGGTCAGGGTCTAGGCAGGACTTCTTTACGTGTGATGGAAAGGGTTCAGAGAGCGGCCACGATCTTCTCTAATTACTGTTTAAAGCCAGAGCAAGTTACAAACTTCAGGTTGCGTGCATGCCCCCCATAGCCTGTGCCCCCTCCACGAGACCTCCCTCCTGTCAGGACAGCTGTTCTCTGGGCAGCGGGAGGGCATGGAGAGGAGCAGCAGCAACGTGCCCTGGTGCAGCCGGGAGAGGTGGCGAGCAGCATGAGGGTGAGCTGCGTGCCCGGGGCCTTGGCGCTGCCTGGGATTGCGCCGGGGCGCGCGCCTGAGGAGACACGGACCCYGATCCTGCTGTGAGCCAACATAGTCGCAGTTTAACCAGCAAAACTGCACTGTACCTATTTGTTATCTTGATTTGCTTACAAAGGTGGGTTTGATATATCTATACAGAGCTTGCTGTTTGCTGAGACAGCTTTCTCCATTCCAAGAGCCTTTCCCAGTGCTGTGTGGCAGCGAAGTGTAGGGCTGAAGGGCTCGTAAGGTGGCTGTGGCTCATGCTAGGGCTGGACGCTGACACCACAAAGATCCACCTTGCTTGGATAAAGAGTAGAGAGGTGATCAGGAGGCAGCGCYGCTCTGGGAAGGGGATAAAGCAGAGGGTTTCCTCCCTGCTACCTGCACTGTGCTGTGGGAGAGTGGGAGAGACAGCAGTGGTCAAGTGTCTGAGCAGGTTCCCCTTTACAGCAAAACTATAAATGCCAAGATGTTCTTCGGCTTGGTTTTGTTTTCTTGTTCCTCCAGGTACAGACTGTGGTGARGCTTAAATAAAAGAGAGAGAGAAAAAAAAAAAAAAACTGCGAACAAAACTGGTAGTGACAGCCATGGCCCGCCAACATCATTCACAGCAGAGTCCAGACATGCAATTAAAGCAAAATCTGTTTCTCTTTTTTTAGAGCAGACTGATGGGAGTGGTATTGTCATTTAATCTCCGAGAGTCTTCTCAGGCTGTAGTAGTGTCAGCCCTCTCTGAGCCTGTTCAACTGAGTCATTAATAAGTCATCAGAGTTGTTCACTTTCCATATGAGGAGATGGGAGAAAGGCATTTCTGGATGCTCCTTGGTGGCCAGAAAGGAAAGGCTGCCAAGGACAAGGAGCCTGAGCTGTGTATGGCAGACAGAGAGCTCTTAGGTCTCTGGATTGCACTGAGATTCATTAGTTTTTGAAGAAAAGCTGCAAATGTGTTTGTGCTGAGAAGGGAGCTGCAAGTCTGCATGCTTCCAATATAGTGAGCAGCTCGAAATTACAGCCTGTTAAATAGACGTGCGTGTTTAACCTTTTAAAAGCACTACAGCTCCCTGCTGTAGTAGAATAAGAAAACACATACATTTGGATTGTGCTTTACAGAGCTGTGCCAGCATTACGTATCTTAATGTAAAGCTGGTGGGCAATGTATGAACATGATGTTAAGCTTTTTGATTTAAGGGTGGGGGAAATGGTTATTTGCCATTTAAAAACAAAAAGCAAAAAGAAAAATGTCCCAAGAATGGAAGGAGATTGAGACACCTCTGTTCCGGCGGCGGGTTCACGGCGTCGTTCAGCCTTCTCCCGGGAGACTCTCGTCCGGGAGCTAATTTCTCCTCGGATCTGACCACCGTAGCCCTCAGTAATTACAGCCGCGTTGCAATCCCGAGCTAAAAACAGCCGTGCAGCATGTGCCTGTGCCCCATGTGATCCGCAAAGCAGGAAATTGGAAACGCCTGACGGAGCGGACAGCGGCGCGAGCGCCGGGCACCTCCAGCATCTCCGGGGAGCCGCGGAGGAGGCGCCGGCCTCACTGCGTGTAGGAGCACCCGGAGCGAGGCAGGAGGGAGCGGGGAGAGTGGCGCTTGCGGCCGCGCCGTGTCAACAGTGCGGAGCACGGCAGGGTGCACGGCCTTTGTGCCGGGAGCCGCCGCGGCTCTCCCAGCGCGCCTGCCGCAAGCCCTGAGCACAAGCGGCCCCTCCGGAGCATCTCCCGCCTGTGGATATAAAGAGGGGTGCTCGGGATGCGCTAGCTTCCCGGCCCGGCGCGCCCGCCCCGCAGCCCGCGCGGGGCGATGGAGATGAACATGAAGAAGTTCACCGTGCGCCGCTTCTTCTCCGTGTACCTCCGCAAGAAGTCGCGGTCCAAGAGCTCCAGCCTGAGTAGATTTGAGGTAAAATTTGCATTAACTTGGTTATAAGCTGCAAATACCGTTTTATGCTGTTAGCGGAGATACTGGAGGGGGCCTGCRCTCGCCGCGTGAGAAATAAGTGGTATTTCCCCAGGGGTGCCGGTGGTCGCACCTGATGTTCTTTGTTTCAGCGTAATTCAGTGCCTGTGCTTGGTAGTAGTGGATGTATTGCATAATATATTCAGCGTGTTGCTAAGGATCCTTCTGTCAGCCTGGCATGGGAGGAGGAGGAGGAGGAAACCTGCTTCAGGACCTCATGAAGTTGTAGGAAATTATTGYGGATTTGCCTAAATTAGCACCGTAATTTGTAATAGCCTTCTATTAGTCTTCCTCCCCTGCCCCCATATCATTCTTTCTCAATTCTGGATTTCCAATTACAGAGTTAATTTGCTAGTGCCTCATTTATATTGTATGTAAAAATAGAGAATTTCTTGTTTATTTGTCCCTAGGTTCTCATGCTTATACAGATTTTCACAATCATCTCCGATCCATGTATCCTTGTATTTTTTTTTTCCACGTGAAATGATTTAGCAGCATAAGGAAATGCAAAGCGTTTCAAGCCRGAGGTTTTAGCAGATAGGGATGTGTGAATGGGGCAGAACCAGGATTTCTGCCTCCCTTCCTTGAACCATTGTTCTGCRGCCCTATATTTGGAGCTGTGAACGGTCGGCAGGAAGTGAGATCAATTGAATAAATGTCAGTTATATTTACGTTGTTCACTTTATCATTGCAGATGATCTGCAACCTCTGCGTTAAAATAAAGGGATATGGGGCCCGATCCTCCTCTGGCCAACATTTGTTTTTATGCTGTGTACTTCAACTGACCTCCGAGGAGGTGCTCTGATTCGCACCGGTATTCCCTGGAGGAGGAGGAGTCTCATGCTGCCTGAATACATTTAAAAAATGTTATTCCCTTAGTGTCCTATTTAAAGTACCAGGTAATTGCTTGAACACCAAGTTCTTCATGTGTCATTGCTTAAACAGGACATGCAGAAAAGTGGAGGGCCTTTGCTGCTTTTTGGGTTTTTTTTTCTTTCTTTTTTAAAAGAAAAAAACTCTTTGAAATCAGTTTTCTGGAAAAAAATGCTCGTGTAACATACCTACTTATATTTCACCCATCAAATAGTCGTGTCACCCCTTTCACACATTTAAAACCAACTGGCAACTGAAGGCTGGCATCAGCTGTCAGGCTCCCTCCTCCAGCAGCCCTGCCCCACCGGGGCCAAGGTGGGGACGGGGACCCCCTTCTCCCCCAAACTGCAAAAGCCAAGCTGTAATAGATGTTCCTGGCAATGCTGTGAACTCGGCCAGCCCGTGCGCGTTCGGAGCCACATCTGGAGCGGCGGAGCGAACGGGAAGAAGTTCTGCCACAGGACGGAGCCTCTCCACAGGCTCCCTGCCAGGACTCGGCACTCGGAGCGCAGGGGAGTGCTGAGACGGCCGAGTCCCAGCAGGGCTCCTAACTGCTCATCCCACAGGGCTGTAGTGTGGGAGGCACAGATTCTGCCGCGCTCATCACTTCATTTACTGGATAGTGTGGTGTGAGTGACTAGTGCAGCGACTCAGCATTTATAGCAGGCCAGACTCCATCTGAACACGGAGTCATCTTCACACTCCTTCTCATCATCAATATCACATTAGATTTACTAATTTTGGTTGAATATCTGGAGGTTTTTTATCTGAGTTGCCTTGTAATGAGTTTATTTTCATTTTCAATATGTTTTTTAATAAGCAACTTGATAGGTATCCTGTAACGGATCCAAGTTCTGAGCACTTCATCCACGTCCCTTCCCTCTCCCTTGACTTGGCAATAATAACCCACTTTATGCAAAGTGACTCAGTATTATAATCCAACAGGGAACAGGGGTTGTTCCAACCAGGAAGACAAAAAAAAGATTCATAAAATCTGTTCTGCTATTTAAGTGTGAAAATAATCTGAGATGTTCCTGCTTAGAAGGAAAAACCAAACGTGAACACCGAGCCCCCGATTCCCACCCCTGAGCGCTTCTGTGTGTAACTTTGTAATTGCTGACTAGTAAATGCTGGTGAGTCAAGGGAAAGTGTGGGGAAGCCTTTGGTAGCTGGGCCTGTAGAAGTCACAGTGTTCTTCAGCGTAATAGGCAGATATTTTTCAAGAGGCAGTAAAAAGGCMCAAGTTATTACATCATGGAATGAGTAAAAGTAAATTAAAGGGAAAACGGAGAAAATAGATGTGTCATTGCTTCTGTTAGTGTGTGCTACCTCATGCTAACAGAAATGGTGTGTTGCTAGATACAACTCGAAATTTGGAAGGAGAGAGTTGTTTGTAGGTTGTGTGGGTATTTGTTATGGATTCTTGGGATGGAAGTGATGGTGGCTTCAAAACAGATCCTCTTGGATTCAAGCATTTGATATCTTTAAAATMCCACCATTAGAGCATTAGAGTAGGTTCAAAATCCTGTAATATTTGTTATGAATATCATATGATTGATTACTTTTTCTCCTGTGGTGTTCTGYGGTATTCTAACCCAGTTGCAGTGAGTTTCCTAACTTCCAGAGCAGGGATACAGATGCAGAAAATGACTTAGCAAATCACAGCTTGTAACCTGACCTTTACTTAATTGTTTCATATGCCAATGTCACTGCTGCATTTGAGACGAGATCATTGCCTTATGTAGATGGCTTCACACTACAGTCCTGCGAAGGGAGGCAGAGCACACTGTGGATACTAAGATATTATAAGAGTTTTATTTTATCTCACGTAAAATGGATGTCCTTTTTATTATTCTGGGAAGACTTGGGTGCAAATAGAACTTATTTGGCTACACTTTGAGTTTTCAGTTTATATTATTTTTCAACATGGCCTTCATTGCCCTTCATTTATAGAGTATCTAGTGATGTAATTTTATTAAATGTGTAGAGCCAAGTCCTGTCCTTTTGCGTGCACACACAGCTCTTCCTGAAGTCAGCTGAGAATCCAGGGAAGTCAATGGGAGCTGCACATGTGCAACCGAGAGCAGGGCTGGGTTTATGGCTCTTGCTGAGTGTTGATGAACACAAACATAAAACCATCAGGAGAAAATACGCAGATTGAGCATCTGCTAAAGACCATAAGCCTCAGAGGAATGTGTCTTACGGCAGAGAGGAATATCCCTTGATTTATAAATAAAAAGTTAAAYATGCCATTTCAATAAGCTAGAAAAGGCCTAAGCATGCAAAGAATGTGACTATACTTACACTAGCAATGCAGAAGACTCCTTGTCTGTATATATTTCTGGGCTGAGGTTCTCGACATTTGCACTCTTGATAAAGCTCTCATTCTATATTTTGTCTTGCTTTCAGTGAATCCAAATCCTGTTTCCTATCTGTGTGGGAATCCTAAAGCCTGCTTTTGCCAATTTCCTCAAGTTTAGTTTGGGGCCTAGTCCCCAGGTGCACTCAGCTGCAGGCGGCAAGACCTCCTGTGGGTGATTCAAGTGTGYGTCCTCCTTGGGTTCCCAACCTGGCAGAGAGGAAATCAGAACAAGCCCATGCAGTCTGGTAAGGAGCATTGCAGAAGGACTGGCACTGGTCATTATTAAACTTCGTTATAAGAGCYTCTGAGCTAACCTTTTACAGATCGGGCTGCTATGATGCCTCATTTGCACTTGTGTACTCTTGCAATACTGTTTTTTTTTATCAGTAGTGTCTCCTTTATTCTTCTGCCTTTTGTTTTTCTTTCTGTTTATTGATGATTACCTGTTAGAGGAGTATATTTCTGCTGTTGAAGGTTAGACAGAATGAGGCAAGTTAAGGGAGATGGGTCTGGTGGTCCAAAACTACTCTGCAAGGGGCGCATCTTGAACTAGCTTTAGCTTTATTTTCCCAATAATGATAATTTTTTCAAAGGTGTTCTTGTTCCAGCAGAAATTACCCACGCAGTGGTAAGTCTGACTTTGCCCGGGTGCTGGCAAATTATTTGTGAGGCAAGGCTGCCTCCTTGCAATCTTGAATGGCTTGGTGGGAGAGCAGTATGAGAATGGAGCCCATGGGACTGGTCACTGGACAAGCAGCCATGTAATCCAGCTTCCACACTCGTTTTTACAACTTTGCAAATGGTTCAGACCTCCGTGCCTTGCATTCTCCATGTAAAATGATGATGATTTATTCCAGTTCTTTGATAAAATTTTACAAGTTTACTTTGTTTTTTGGTAGTGGGAACACTTGTGTTCATAATAAATCATTCCCTGACTCCCAAAATAGCCCATGTCTTATGCCCCAGGCCTACTATTCTCTCCTTCCCACAAGCTTCAAACTAACTGCTACAGAGAGGAGCTACAGAAAAAAAAAAAGACCTTGAGCAGGTAAGCACAGGGCTCATTTGCTCACAGAAAAATAGCACAGGGCAAGATCTAAAACAGGTCATCTCAGCCCTCTCCCCTCCCCATCTCCTCCAGTTAGGCAGCATTAGCTATATACACATTTTACCAAAGATTTTGTCTGACCTCTTCTTAATGACCTCCAATGATGAATATCCCATCACTTCCCTATGGTGACACATTTTACAGCATCATCCTTAGAGTCTACAGGCTTTTCTTATGTCTGTTTCCAGTCTATCTTAGGGCAAGCAAAACCTATGTCATCTCATTCTTTCTGTCATAATAATAAAGAACAGATCGTTTCCGTTCCTTTGCAGCAACATTTTTTAAATATTTAAAAGCTTTCCAGATCCTCTTTCTCAGTCTTCGCTTGCAGAGTGGGAAAAAATGGTTGTCTTCCTTTCTGAAAGTTAAGGTCTTCCAAGGTTATCACTTGTGTCAATCAAAGCTGTGTTGGAGGGGGAACCTTTTCGTTTCTTGTGCATGCTAGTGGTCCCTCGTAAAAATCAGTCTTATTTCAAAGGGCTTTATCTTGTCAAAAAACAATCTAGGTTTTTATTTGGTGCTGCCTTTCCACCATATCAGTGTTTGCATGTTGCCTTGATGTAATGATGGTGGCCACCTGTACCAGAGCTGGCCAACCCCATCCCTGGGCTCTGATGTGGGACGAGTTCTGACATACGTCCCGTGCTTTTGGAGAGCCTCTGATCCTGTAACCACAGTACACGTGTCTGGGCACAGGGCAGGGGCCTTTCCTCACCCCATAACAGAAAATGTCTTCACTTGGTTGTGGGCCGGGTCTGCCTGATGAGGTGCTAAGTGTGCACACAGCTGCCTTASGTGCCTGACGGTGATGGAGTGGTGTGGGGAAGGCGCAGGAAGAGCAGCCAACGCCTCTCAGGTGGTGGTCCAGGTAGCACCTGGTTCCTCTTGCGCAGAGCATCTGTGCACAGATGTTCGGGTGGATGAGAGCTGAACACGATGAACTAGTGGGCAGCTGAGCCCACAGGTGGTAGCAGTAACTTGTGGGTAGGCTAGACGAAAATGTATGATTTTTACTCTAGGTTTGAACATGTAAGTTTATGGCTTGTCTGACCCTCTGGCTCAGGAAATCTCTTCTCAGAAGGCTGAACTCTCCTGTCCCTATTTTCATCATTGATAGAACTCAAATCATTCTTTTTTACACGTCTCTTAGGAGGGGATTTCTTTGGTGTGTGGTGTGTGCTTTTTTGGACTAGTGTTCTCACAAGTAAGTAAAAATATTTCTAAAACATTTCTAAAAATTAAAAAATTTACAACAGATTTATTTTTTACAGATTACTCCATTGTAAATATCTTYCATCTAAATACTTACTAGTCCATTCTCTCTGTTCACTTAACAWGACTTATATCCCTGGTTTTACATGGTTCTATAAGTCCTGCTGCTAAGGAAGACTCCGAGAACAGCAAGGAAGGCAGCAGTTAGCTCAGGACTCTCCCTCTTCCCGCCCTCTTGGTCTGCCTTTGTCTCTGTGTATGTATGTACATGCATATGTCTGCATGCATATATGTGTAYGTGTGTATGTGTGTTTGTATTGCCATCAGTCTTGCTTAGGAAATGGGAAAGAACGATTAGACATCTGGCTTGCTCTTCTTGAGAGTCCTTTTCTGGCTGAGGATATGTCAGGAAGCGAGCAATACAGCTRTGCAGGGTCTTTGCAGGTCAGTTATCTTCCATGCACCAAAACGTGCCTTCCCAGCAAACAATTTTGGATGCAGGTTTCTCAGGGAGAGCTTGAGCACGGAGGGGGTTGGWCACAGTGTGACTTTGGAAGACTTTGAAGGAGCAACCATCCTTTCTCTGCGAAATCCCTCTTGCTGTGCTGCAATGCGCAGCAGCTCCTCGTGGTGGCTGAGCGCGTGTAATCCCGCAGTGGAAGCTGCCTGCATCTTTGCCATTGCTTTACGGCCTTTACATATACAGTGCCATGTATACATTTCACATTTTGGACTGTTTCACTGCACGGAGCACTGCAGTTTGTTTAGCTTCAGGAAGCACCCACGGTGTGTTGGTTTAATGCAGGGACAGKCTGAGGTGTCTCCAGGGCCTGCGCCGCCCGGCCAGCCCGCTGCAGCGGTGGGCGGCCCACGGAGAGCAGACAGCGTTGCCCCCAGGGCATGTGTCCCCATGAGAAATAATTATAATCATTGGCTGCATGCCCGCTTCTTCTTGAGGCCTAAGCAGACAAGCAAAGCCACTTCCCAGCAGGAGAGAAGAAGGGCTGAAGGATCCACTTGGCAGCACGTCCCGCCGGCAAGGGGAAGCAGGACCCAGCGTGGAAAGCTAATGGCCATCTCCATAGGGGAGCAGGGCTCTAATCGCAAGCCCTTCACCGTGAAGCTGTGACAATCTGAAAGAAAAGAGTGTATGTGTTTATATGAGTAACTAAATGCTGCTTATTTGTCAGCTGCTCTGAAGATCTCGGCAACTCTATGTTTAAATGAAGGTGTTGTTTTTACTGCAGGACCGCGCTGGGGCCGGCGCGTAATTGGGTCCGGGCAGTAATTGGCTCTGTTCAATTACAACTGACTGGGAGTAAACGGAAGGCATTATAGGGGGAGAAATGAATGCATGGTTTTATCCGTAAAATCCGCCTTGTTGTTACACGGGAGAGGCTGCCCRGTCCCGCTTGTTGTCAGGAGCACCTGCCTTTCCACAAGTGTCCGGTACCGCCTTACGAGGTGCAGAGCAGCCGTGTGAGCTGAGCACGGAGCAACGGGACAGCTCTGTCTGAGCGCTGGGTAACTGCACCATCCATTCCTGTTATATGCTGCCAATAAAATGTTTCGGGGAGCTCGGAGTGACAGTGAGCAGGAAAAGAGGTAATATTTTTTTTCTTGGGTATTTTTCTTTTCCCTGAAGTGTCATGTAAACATGTGCAATATGTTTTGTGCATGTACGTATAGTCAGTGCCTGAAGTTTTATTTTGTGCATTTTCAAAATGTCGCAGAATTCAAAAAAGATAAAATTGGTATGAGTAGAACTGGTTGAAATTTTTAAGACTGTACAGAAATGTATTTTATAGAAACTTAGTTTATAAAATTATGGGATTTGATAGAGGCTTTTGATAAAATAATATGGAAAGCATATTAAAGAATGATACTTCTGCTGCCGAAGTGCGTTAAAGGTTGGTTTTGGAAACCACGAAGAAGTTGCTTTGTGATGAGTTTCATGCAGCTTCCCTATTGTTACTAATGGAACAACAAAATGTTCGAAGCTGTTCAAACCTAATGGTTTGAAAGGCTGGGGTGTTACAGGATGTKTTTTGGGACTGAGCTCTTTTGGGGGGTAAGACGCTGCAGAAGTGGTGGTCTCTTGGTGTGTGCGTGGCCTTTGTCAGAGCTGCTGCTTCCCGGCAGCCCCCGGATCCCTTGGATCGCGCTCCGGCAGCACGGCCACTGGCATGCGGCCTACAGCAATGGTAGGCAACTRGCAAACACCGCCAGAAATATGGACAAAACCTCCACGAAACAGCTTTTATGAGTAGCTTTTTGACAAGTAGAAAGTTCAAGTGGAAGTTTCTGTTGTTTTGCTACTGAATAACAAACAAAATCCTGTGGCCGTTCAACTTCTGTGTTGAAGGCAACTATGGGACGGGCGTTACGACACGGCAGATGTCTTCAGTTTGTGGATCAGATAGACAGTCTAGATCTGTGACTGGAAGATGTCTACGTCAACAAGAGGATGTTTTAAACGTGTACCACCTATCTAAGTTTCTCAAGCCCTGGTGTGGCTGCCAGTCTGCACATTTTCTGCTTTTTCCTGCTTGTTGATGTATTACAATTCTTGCTAAAACAARATTTGAAAGCGCAGCTTTGTATTAGATGATTTCCATGACACAGTTCAAGACCGTTTCACATCAGTGAATTTGAATTTTTGATTGCTAAGTGTGTGCAGATGTTAAATAGGGTTAGTTCAAAAGTTTCTTAATAACATTTCATTATGTGGAAAAGACTTGAAGCTTTTCCTGGCAAATAAAATCACTTTTTTTTTTCTTCTTCTTTCACAATGAACTCATCAACCGTTCATTAAATCAATATATCAAGATCCCTAAACCAAGAGGTTGCACGTAATTGCAATGGAAAGTTCACATTTTACAGCTGATTTCAAACGCTTTGTGCAGCTTCAGCTTGAAAGCCTGCCTGCTCCTCAGAGGAAGGTGATGCCTCTGTCCTTACTTTCCAGATTCTTGTGCCCTGGGAAGTTTCTGTCCCCCTTTGTATGCAGTAAGCAGTCAGACACACACAGAAGGAGGAAAAGCAAGTGTGGCAGTTAATCTTAGTCAGCCCTTATGTTTGCATTTGATCAAATCTTCTTCAGTTTCTCCTTCCAATGGTGTCTAGACTCACTTAAGAAGCAATTTTTCATGAGTCCCCACAAGAGAGGAAAAACAAAATAAAGCTGTTTTGGTTAAAGGCAGGGAAACCTTCAGTCCCTTTCAGAATCTGGTGTGTTGCAGAGCTGCCTGTTTTCATGAGGCACTAACACTGCTTCACCATCCTTTTTGGACCTCCTTGGTTCGTGGAGAAGCTCTAGCAATTCTAAAGCAGGAAAACATGTGAAGCTACTAATGCAAAAGTGTGGTCAAACTAAACTTGGAGTATCTGTGTGTGGCAGGGCGGGTGGTGACTTTGCCTTCTCCTTCAAAAGCCAGGGAGGTGCATTAGCCCTAGCTTCTGAATGTAATGAGGAGGAGGAGCACTTCTCAGGCATTAGCTCATGTCTGAAAATGAGCRGCTGTACGAGCCCCATATTGACTGCAGACTGATAGGAGCAAAGGAGCACCGCAGTGTGGCTGGGGCTGGAGAGGAAGCACAGGTTCCCAGGCGCTGTAACTGGGATGGTTTTTTTCTCCCGTGGTTTCATTTCTTTTTACATTTGCAGAATCTTTACAGGAAGCATCCTTCAGATTGAACCTGAAGTGTTTTTGGGTTTTTTTTCTCCATATGTTTGTGGAAGCTGTGGAAAAATTAATGCCACATCAGTGAAATACTATATCCGGAGACGATGCTGGGAAGAACAGCGAGCAGCAGAGCTTACCACTGCTCTGGCACAGGAGATGTAGAYAGAGTTTGTTCATGTGCTTCCCACTGTTCAAACAGGACGAGCATGGCAGCATGTGCTTCTCTTTTCCCTTCCTATGGCCATTGCTGCTGTAGCATCTCTTCTTGTCCAGCAGAGAATTCTAGTCTGTATGGACCTTTGTCTGAATGCTCGTGTGCTTAAACAACTGTATTTTTTTGGCATCTCCTACTTGATAGTACGGAATGGATTTCTAAAAATATTCTCAACACCAGATATTTTGTACTAGCAATGAAATTTCTTTTCCCCAGATGGGAAGTCCCATATGGGACCTCAGATGGCACAGTTTTGAGGAATGTCAGTTCCAAAACATAAGCTACCCGTAGTGTTTATCAGCTTCAAGGTATTCATTTTATCCTGCTTAGCTCCTTGAATATATTCTTCTCCAAATTTAATTTATATGCCAGTTTATATTCTTCTCTTAAAAGGTACAGGTTACATGCAATCCTACTGTTTTTGTGGGAAAAGGCAATCACATGAGTGATGCTGGCCACCTCCTTTCCCCGGATGATTTCTAAAAGCCATTTCTCCTTTTCTAGTAGGCTCCTGAAAGAAGTCGTAACATTCATGTGAGTACTGTTTTTATTTAAAGAAATGTCACAACAGGCAGACATGTGTGATGTTCTGAAAGGAGAAGTTCTTGGACATCTTCCTTTTCATGGAAGCTTTTGCATAGAGTTGTCAGGAACATGTAAGTTTTGAATTTAATATTTCCATCCTTTTTCATAACGCATGCCAAATGAGTGGATTAAAAATGTAATCTCTTCTAAAGCAGACAATCTGGGTCATTTTAAAAATAGAGCTTTTTTGAAGAGTCTCATTTATGAAAAATGGGCGRTTCCTTGCTTGCCCACTTGACCACTCATTCTTTCATTGATCTATTTGCTGAGTTTTTTCTCAGCCCCTCCTTCTCCTGCCCTTCCATTCCTTCCTGTGCCTTGTGACACTCCATGCCCCACACGACGGCTGTTACAGCCCATCCTGGAGGAACTGTGGGCTTGCAGAACACCTAACATACGGCTCACGTCACAGCCAACAGAAAGTTTGCCCTTTTCCCTAAGCTTTTTTTCCTTTTGCTCGTGTGACATTTGTGGAACTGAGACAGAAATAAGAATAGAGCTCGCTCCTTGGAGAACCGCCGTAGTCTGCAAGCACTCATTTATCCTCCTAGTGATCAGAGAGCTGTCACTGGCTGGGATTTTGTCTCATCCCTTCAGGGAGGCACATCAACTCCCCATTTTCCAGTTACTGAAGAGAAGAAATTAAGTTGTTCTCCCCTCCTGGGATATGGTTCTTACTCTCGTCTCGAAGCTTTTCTTTTCCCTCATAAATAAAGGCTGAGGATTTGAAATGTGCTGTGGATGGTGTGCAGAATCCCATGGCTGCAGAGCTGAAATGCCCAATTGCGTGTGTGTGGAGCCCCTGCCCTTCGGTCCGGGCTCCTGGTGCCTCTTGAAACTCTTTCCCTTCTCAAGACCTTGTCCTTGTAAGGTAACGGTTCTGCCTTTTCCTGCTCCCCCTCCTCCATCATTCATCTGATTCAGCTCTTTTAATTCATTCTGTAGACTCAGACAATGGGAATCACATGTTTTTGCTTTTCTTGCATGTCTCTGTTTTGGTACTTTCCACGCTCAATTTACTGAGGTAATTCAAGAGTCATCAGTAAAAACAAAGCCCTGTTTTAGGAAGCACTGATTCAGAGGAGRCAGTTTGAAGGCTGCCCCAGAGCCTGTTCCAAAGCAATCCCAGATACCACACTTACTGCCTGTGTCAGAAATGTGTCTGCCTGTGTCTCATATGCCTAGACCTTACCCATTTCCCTCCAAACTGGAAAGTGGGCTCTGCATTCCCACTTTGCAGAGGACTGGGGGCTGCTTCCCTTTCAGCAGCAGCAAAGGCTCCTAGGAAGCCCCCTTGAACCGCAGGCTCCCAAGTGTGGTGTTGAGCATTTCATCCCCATGACACAACTAAGTTTCAATCTGAGCATGAGATGGGGATCTTGGAAACTAATGCTATAATATATAATGCTATTACTGCTTTGTGTTGTGTGCACACTTCGCCTCCTGTTTCCCCCATGTCTATGTTCACCCTCAGTTTTGTTTTGAAGGTCCAACCCTCAGCGTGAAAATTAGCTGCCAGGTTCGGTCTATTGTCATTTCAAATGCATCAAGCCAAACAAAGCCCACTGGCTTTGTGGTTGCGTTCTGCTCAGTCATCATCTTTCTCAGTCTGCTGAAAACAGTAACCGTGCGTAGCTGTTTTCAGGATTTTCTGGCAATTTCAAGCTAGCCTGCGTTAATGAGGTATCTGTAATAGAAAGCTATTCCTTTCGAAGYCCCTCACCTTGGTAGTTCAGGGCTCCTTCTCTGAAATTGTTGGTGTAGTGAAGCTGAAATCTTTTACAGCGCAAACCAATGCAATTCAAAGCAAGAGGCAAAGCGAACCCMGTGCTCTCTTTTAAGGAGTTCTAGTCAGATCTGAATCCAAAGAAAACTTACRTTGCTTTTGTTAGGGTGCGTAAGACATGACCAGATTGGCCTTTGGTGGCTGTGGTTGCCGCTACAGCGGTGCTCCTTGCTCCCTGCCAAAATACTAGTCGTGATAAAAGGCACAGTGAGTCTGCCCTAGGCGAGGAGCCTTTGGCTTCCGTGTGTCTGCTGGTTGTGGCCTCAAGGTGCCAAAGAAATGCATTAAATAAATGTCACCTTCTGGCTTTGGACTCTGTTTAAGCATATCCTAAATTCCTACCAGTTTAGGGGGTAGCACAAAACTGGAATCCTCAAAACATGGCATTTAAAGGAGACCCATCCCCAGGCCAAGCCTGTGAACCTGGCAGCCGAACTTTGGTTGAACAGGGTATTAAGTTGTATGGTGGAATACATTTGGAACTGAAATCAGAATATTTAATACATATGACTTGTAAAATTGAGAACGTTAAGTCAGGATTCTTTCCTTTTTCTCCGTGTAATTCTAACTACTTCCTAAATGGGTTTTAGAAAATAAGTGCTTTGTTCTTTCCTCTCAAGTTGAAAAATCCTCAAGGCAAAAGTCAATGAAATGGTAGGATTATAGGGGGTAGCAAGAGTGCTGTATTTGTGGAATGCTTTTATTTATCTATTTGCATTAAATACAATCCAAATACGTGAATTTTGAGCTGCTTWATTTCCGGGCTCTATTGTTACCCAGAGCAAGACCAGCTTCACTGCAAACAAACTGAAAKGTCAGATGATTTTTTATATTATTTTGTATTTACTTCTGTGAAACAGCGAAGTGTCTGTGTGCTGTGTGTCTGTAGCACAGTTATCTGAAGGTGATATTGTCAGTGTATGAAGGCAGGAAATTAAAGAAAAACTGAATAGTTGATTTGGATTCATTTCTAGTCTTGTTTTCTAAAGAAATGAGGCTTCATATAATTTCCCTGTAGTCCTTTCCCTCTTATTACCTAGTTGCTTTGAAACCAGTGTCAAAGTCGACAGGCCTAGGCAGAAGAACAGTGTTTCGCAAGGACACTGTGTCCATGTGGCAGGATCCCCAAGAATAGGAGGCTGGACAGGCAGACCTTAGTAGCAGCAACAAATGAAGAGGTGGGATCAACTAGAGCAGAAGTGTGAAGAAGTGAAAGAAGCCAAGCAGAGGGGAGACGGTAAAAAAAGGGGGAGAACTTTGTAAAAAAGCTGCCATCTATCATTGCACTGTTCATGTAACTATCTGCTTCTGCAGTTTAACACCAGGAAACAAGCTAGGATTTTTTGTGTCTGTGGATTTGCTGAGGGAACAAGTAGATCAGTCTATTGATCAGTATAAGCACGAGGGCCTTGAAATACTGTAGTCTCCTACAATGACAGTATTTATTGTAATTCTGCCACCTTTCCTAAGTGTTCTGGCCATAATGTGAAATAAGGTAGTTAACGCAGTTGTAGCAATTCCTACCTTAATCTAATGGTTGAGATGCCAGAACCAGGAGCAGCGTTTGCTCAAGGTATTGGCTTTGCTGCTGTGAGTAATTAATTTATCTGGATATGAGTGGCWATTTACACTGGGTAATTAGAGGGACAGCATAGATAACAGATTTTCTGGTAGATCCAGGATACATAAGTTGCATAGCAAGATATCTACATGCTCACATTGCAGGGCAAGTAAATTTCTTAGTTAGCCACTGCTATATATCCTGGAATTAAACTGACCTGTTCTCTCTATTTCCATAGCCCCCATCCTTACACTTGGCCKCTGAATTACAAATGCAACATATAGGAAAAACAGGGAGTTATGTGGGCATATGTAACAGATGCAAGCAGTACGCTGTACTCCTCTTTTTGTCAGTTGTTCTGATGCCCACAATAAAGGGAACAAAAACCCATTGTTTGTGGCATTTTTACTCCTTGTAAATGCGATATATTAGGAATACGTTGTAATTACAATCATATTTTGTCTCTGTGTATGTAATGCTTATATTAATTATATATGTAACCCTGTGAATACATCTAATATGGCAATTATTTGCCATGCTACTAAGAGGATTAGAGTTTGATCTTCCAGTACCACAGGCAGCCTCTCGTTGACTCAGAGTAGAGGCTGTTTAATTCTGCTAGACACTAAACAGATTAGCAGCTCAGTCTTCTGCTGTTGACATTCCTTTTATTTGAAAATTACTGCAGAGTTCACATTTTTTAATACTTGGAAGTCCCTCAAAACTGGTGCTATATCATTTATTTTTGCAATTGTTTCTCCCTTTCAGCATCTGCACTCTTTTCAAAGTGATTTTCAGGGGACGAATAAACAATTTCTGAACTTATTCCTTCCTTTTTGTTCTCGTGATGGGGCCATTCTTATAGGTAATGACCACCTTCTGTCCCCCCCAGGTACAGGTAGGTCCCTTCTGCTCTTCCAGGGGCTCTTCCTGTCCCTAAGAAGTGCTGCTCATGAAGGCATCTTTTCCAGTTGCCTCAGATGTATCTTCTGTTCCGCTGGACCTTGTGTGACTAAAGCCCAGCTGAAACCCATCCTGTGCACTAAGCCACTTCCCTCCCCGTGTTTAAATATTTTATAAACAGTCATTCTTGTCATGAGCTGCAGCAAACAAACCCAAAAGAAAATGTCATGCTATGAATGTGCTTTCCTTAAAATTCATRTAATCCTTGTGCTGTCATCATTCCACCCTGTAGCTTTTCCCTTTCTCCTCCTTTCTGGTGTTGTAATAGACTGAAAATCCCTTCTGGTCAGGGAGTCTTTGCTACTTATTGGGGGTAGAAACTAGTTCATATGCAAGTCCTAYGTATTGAGAGATGTTGTCACACGGATATTCTCCTGATCCACACTATGCTCCATCTACTAGCAGCACACACGTTTTCACTCACCACAATTAAAGGTGAAGTCAGTAGTTGCCTGCCTTAATGTAGTTTTGCATCTACCTACAGAATTTTGCTCTTATAGTTGGTGATATCAGAAGCACCAGTGACCTGAACCCAGAGTTCTGCCCTTGGCTGCATGGGTTGCCAGTGTGTTTACTAGCATAATGTTAAAGATTACCAGTTATTGGCAGGGTATGATGAGACTACAGACAAAAGCAGTTGCATGATTATAATGGTAGAACTCCAGAAGAGAATTCCATAATTCGGATTCAAATCATAGATTTCCACACTGCCCCCTGAATGATCCATTCCTGGATGGTAAGTGGTTCTCATTCCATCTCCCCACTGTTGGTTAGTGTTTTGTTTCACAGCCAATCCTTATCAGTGTTAWTGAAGAAACCGTTAAGATGAGAAATACTCTGTATTTATTTACTGTGAAAGTGTCACTCAGACCAGCCAGACTCTCCCCACAACATGGACACCAGATTGCTCCTTTTTATTGCCCCGTTGCGTTAGGCCCATGTGTTTTTATCAGTCTTATTGCAGTTGTGCTGCAGAACCAGTTCCTTCATTGGTTTCACCTGTCTGCTTCGTGAAAATCAKCCTTATATTTACTATTTCTTTGCTGAAATGCTGGAATTTAGGTGGCTGCAGACTGCTCGATACTGAACTCTCCAGAAGTTTCTAAGTGTGCTTTCCTAGGGCACCCTTCATGCATTCMCATTCAAGGGCTTCTAGTAGTTTAAGCAGAGACACACCAATATTTTAAGGTACCCAAAACTWTTTTTTTTTAATTTTATTTTTGAAAAAATAATACAGTGAGAGTGTGTGTGTGTGTGTGTGCGTGTGTAAAAAAAACCTACACGTGTTTCTTTGCTTTTGTTTCTTCCCYTACCTAGGTGTTCTTTGGCTTTGATCAGACTCTGAGAAGTTTTATGGACTTTTATTTAGATCTCTGTTTCTGATTAATCCTAGGAAAAAGTTTTATACCCTTCCCAGTCCTGTATGGCTTCTCATCCCAATTACTCTTCTGAAAGGATTTCTGTGCTAACCACGTTGTTTCTCTTCCTGACTAGTCTCATTCAACAATACCCCTTGCTGGGGGGGAGGTATATAAACAGGAAAACAACTAAATATAGATCACAGAAAGAAAAGGAATAGACTGCAACAATGTGCATAAAGAGAAGTGCTTAGGCAGATGGTGCAAGGTCTAGAGGAAATCTGGGGAGTCATGAGAATGAGCAAGAGAGATGGGGAAAAAGAAAAAAAAAGGGGGGAGGGGGGGAAAGGTTTACTCGCGGTATAACAAGTCCAGGGCAGAAAGGAAGTGGACAGAACATCCTTCTTATTCCCTTGAGCAGCCTCTAATAAAGTGGGCTAGCATGACCAGAGAATGGAGGCCAAAATAGCCACGAAACCGTGTTTGCTTTTTGCGTATTTGCCCTCTTGATAGCGACTTGCTCAGCAGAGCAGTCCTGGAARACCGCAGCCACCTGCCTCTGCCCACCTCATGGGCCGGGAGGGAGGGGAGTTAGTCTCCGTATTACAAGGAACATAAAAATAATCGATGAAATGGCAAACTGAGGAATTTAGTGAGATGCTTTTTCCAACCCACTTCCACCTTGGCTTTTTGCTCTTTTAATTCCATTCTCTCTTTTGGGCCAGTCCTTTGGTTAATACGGAAAGAGAAAGAGGGGCCTCCTGCCTCTCCTCATTGCCATCCTTAGCCACGTGCTGCTGGCTGTGGAGCACATAGTTATTGCATGTTTACACACATGCACCGGGCCCCAGCTGTATCCCACATCCCACTTACCAGGAATCCCAGTGGGGCTGCATYGTTAGCACCACAGATGGGGAAAGTGAAGCACGGAGGCGCCCCGTGGTTCCCCTGGCCCCATCTGCCTCGCAGCAGCGGGAGCGGGAGGCAGCGGGTGGCCCCGCTCCAGCCGCATGCGGGTTCCTGCCCCTGTAAAATCACATGGAAATCACACCAGAAAGAGGCCAATGTGCCCGGTGAGAATTGGGGCAGTGAGGGGCAGATCCGTGGTCAATTCCGCTGCCTCTGGCATAGGGKACTAACCTCCAAGAGAGACGGAGCAAATGCTGGGGAAGCAGTAGCGCCTTTGGTGGCTCTTGTGGAACCGCCAACCTGGACACATGGAGCTGCAGGCCCCTCTGGAAGGACATCCCAGGATTTGTGTTAGTTGCGGTTGGATTCAAAACCTCATGGTTCTTCATCCCGTGCTTAATCAGCTCCGTGTACAACCGTGTGCTGTCTTTCTCTCCATCATCCTTTAAAAAAAAAGTCTTCTGAACACTCTTCATTGTTGATGAGCTCCTTTTGAGCTCATGAATTATGATGATTACATAGGGCTTTTTATATTGCCAAGCGTTTTAGACTGCTTTGCTTTCTCCTCTACGTTTTAAGTGTGCAATTATTCATATTTTTGTTTAGAAAAGCATTTGGAAAAAAATACAGTGACAGAAAATAGCTAGCTGTCTCATGTCCTGTTAATGTTTAGAAACATGGCTCATCCTGTCTTTTATCCTTAAATAAGGTATATGTTCATTTGAGAGAATGTTTTTCTTATGAGGAAACATAACAAAAAATGAATTCATAATAGAAAAGCTGTAACCGGCACAGTTGTCAGGGATTTGGGTAAACAGAAGGGATAATGATGTTTATATGTATAATTTTCTAATTTCACTAATTTTTTAAAAATATTGGTTTACAGTTTTTACTTTTTTTTTCTTTTCAAACTGACTCTATCTGTGTGAGTGTTGGACCACTGGAGAGCTGTTGGAGTCTCTTACTCTCAAGGACTTGTCATGTCTAATGAGACTGCATCTTCCTGTGAAGTCACTTACGTATGCAGGATTGTAGCAGGGGCAGGGTCCTGTGAACTGTTTTGCCCATGCACCTCAAGCTTCAGGTTTTCAGGAAGTGGTCACAAAAAGCTTACTAATTTAGATGTTTTTGACTTCTCAGTTGTGGAATATTTTGAAATCATTAAAATCTATAGTTAAATACCTGGYATCATTCAGGAGCCTACATAAGTTGGTAAAATAGAGTTCTCTGGTSGCAGATTAGCAACTAACAATTACTCACCGGGAGTCCAT
This sequence comes from Nothoprocta perdicaria, assembly GCF_003342845.1. NCBI lineage: Eukaryota > Metazoa > Chordata > Aves > Tinamiformes > Tinamidae > Nothoprocta > Nothoprocta perdicaria. Next base: position 838,647 of record NW_020455621.1, read on the forward strand.
CTGAGACTTAAAATTCCYAGAGTTTCTGTGATTTGATGTATGTCCAAAACTGATGTCTCCAGAGGTTATTGGCTTATTTCAGGTCAAATTTTGAGGAAATTCTAGGAGCAAAGCACACAATTTGGCACACGATTCCCTTTAAGCCTACACATAGTTCGTTGGAGTCACTAGTGCAATGTACAGCATACGTGCTTAAGTTAAATTAACAGGATGCAACTATTAAATCATTATAAACTACATTTCTTGCCATAAACAGTGAAAGCCAGTCTGCAGTTCTGGATATGGGTCAGTGAAGYGCTGCACACATTCATTTGCAATTCTGCTGGAGGCCTGGAACACTTGTAAAAATTATTGTTACTATAGCTTGAACTATAAAGTACGCACTTTTGCTTGTAATTGCCCAGGATTTAAAAGCAAATTTAGAGATTTGCGTAGACTGATAGTTTGTAATGATTTTTTTTTTTAATTGGACAGCACAGAATTATTGCACAACACACAACATTGATGAAGAACTGGTAATTGCATTTATTTTACAGTAGAAAATTATGGGGAGCGAAGGCAATTTGCATTATTTGTTTTGTGAAGATAATGCTGCTCTGAGTCTCCACTTGGTGTTCTCCTCCTCGGGAAAATCTCTGGGCACGCATGCAAGGTTCAGGGCTGATTTCAGACAGGCAGAGCAGATACTTCCCTGTTTGAAAAGATCGGAGTGATCGGACCACAGATATAAGGGGCTGCGAATCCTGCCCCTCCTGCCCCTGTTAACAGCCCGCACTCGCGGGCCTGTTTCTCTGGCCTGCTCCTGGCTGCTCCTTTCGGAGCGTTGGGCCTGGCAGCCCAGGGCCCAGCTCCGGGAGAGGCCGGGACGTGAGGAGGGATGAGGGAACGTGGCAGGGGAGCCGGCACCAAGCCGGAGCTTGGTGTTATCCCACCCATGCTGGGGTCATCAAGCACCCGGTGTTGTCACAGGAGCTCACAAGTGGGTGAAGGTGGGAGGGCACCTGGGATGGGATGGCCTGGCCCAGGCGCCACTCCAGGCGGGATGGCAGCAGCCGCTCGCTCAGGGCTCTGTCCAGGCAGGTTTTGAGCATCTCCAAGGATGGAGAGCGAGTGAAGAGGCAGCAATTGTGGCGTTTCTGCAGCGATACAGCGCGCTGGATGTCTGGAGGGGATGGAAAAAAAAAAAAAAAAGAAAAGAAAAACCCCACATTTTTTACCACTTCAGCAGCTGTTCCTGCCAGCTGGTTTTGTACTTTGCAAATCCTCCAGCTCCCGCTTCCCCCCTCCCTTGCAGTTACTGTGGGTGAATCACTGCTGGTAACTCCTGCTCCAGCCCAACRGTTTGACCTGAGAAGGGCTAATATCCCCCGGCGTTTCCAATGCTGCGGTGGAAATCCCGGGAGCGAATGTGCAAAGCGGCCCTCTCTCCAGCACAGCTAGGCCGGCAAAGCCGGGCAATGTTATGTGGAGACGTGGACAAGGTGGAAAGATGGAAACAAAACCCAGCAGAGAGCTGAGCACCTGCACGCACCAGGCAGCGTTTCCTTTTGGTGCTCTCAAACAGCAAAACTGGGTCAGCAAAAGCTTRCTCTTTTAGACCGAGCCTAAAACGCTAGTGAGAAGCTCAGCAGAGTTGTGTGTCCCGTTTTCCATCCRTGTTGCCCGTGTTAGACTTTGCTGTTTTGTTGCATGTCTTGCAGAGCATCACTGGCAATCCGCCAGTTGCGATTTTGTTTAAGTCCCTTCCTAAAGGAACTACCTCCCCTTTTCAAACATCTGCTGCATGGTCACGGGCTACAGCTGTGATCCAGAAAATATTACTAACATGATGTTACTAAGTTGTTATCCTTATGTTTTTTTCCAGATCATATTTTTATCCTTCTGCAATACAAAAATGGTGATTTTTAAAATCTCATCTGCTCTTTACTTTTTACATGGTTCGTGTATTTTGCATTTTCCTAAGCTTGGACAATGAATCTAAACAAAAAGCTGTATTTTTTTTCTTTTCAATCAGATGCCACAGTGTTAATTTTGTTAGAACTAATAGACCCAGAGACTTAAGTGTTCATTTGTCAGGGTTATTAGCTGCTGAGAATACRTCAGCTTTGCCAAAAATGCTGTGTTATTATCTGTAAAATGTATCAACTAAAGAGAAAAAAATATTTAACTCATCAATAATTATTGCATTTGCTAAAATTATTGTCATAAATCTGAACATAGCCTTTGTTTCTTGCAGAGCCAGTTCTGTTGACTTTAAAATATATTATAATATTGTTAATTTGATGRTGGGTTTAAGCAAGGCATGAAACATAAAATTTAGATCTTGAATTTAAAATAAAAGCGTGTATTTTCAGGGCTTAAACCTACACTACTTTCTGAGGCCAGGCTCCATTTAGCACAGAATGTTGAATTAATACTTAAGAGTACAATGAGAGCTAACAGATTAAGATTTAATTATTATAAGCTTATCTGAGACCCTGAGTGTTTGGACTGGTGTGATGTCATCTCAGATGAAATTTTAATTCAAAAGGACCTTATTTCTTGCTGCTGTTCCTTTGTCTAATGCTACAAACTGTAGAATAGCAGTGGTCACACATGCACGCCCCCAGTCCTGCCCGTGTGCTGGGCAAGCATCTCCAGGGGGAGGGATGCAAGCCACTGAGCATCGGGTGGCAAGTTGGGTTTTGGTACCGTGTAGCTTTTCCAGTCACATGTCAGAAGAATGAGTTATTTTCTAAGAGCAGGATGTGCACTGAAGAGCAGTTTTCTGTTGAAATTAAGCAACTGATTTAGGGCTGGTTTCTGAGCTTGCTCATATAAGCACCCTGTTTTCCCAACTCAGTCTGGAAGATTAAGAACCTTTCCTCAGTATTTATAGCAAACTGCGCTTCTCCCCTTAAGTCTTGCAGGGTCACTGGATCTGTGGCGTCRCAGGAACCACGCGCTAATGCGGAAAAGCGGAGCACTAATCCATAGCACACACGTGTGAGCAAGCCGGTATCCAGCTGTTGAGCTATCCTGGACGCTGGTTTGATCACCAGTTGATGTAGAAGCCTGATGAACGGCATCCCCTTCCTGACACGTCTGTCGCTTCGTCCTTGACAGGATACCATAAAAATAACCTTCAGCCAACGGAGATGTAAACAATGAAACTAATTATATAACTTTTTGGCAGCCGGGGTCCCCAAACCATTTATTGATACCAACCTGCTGCATCCAGAGGCAGAACTAGTTTCGGTAGATTTAGCTGAGTACAAATCTCTCGAGGTTAGAGTGCAATTTCTTCCTTATTTTCTGAGATGGTTGAGTTAGAGTAGAAAGGGACTTTCCCCTTGCTGAGCAATGGAGTTTGTTTTAAGCTTCCATGGTGATCACAGCAAAAATGAAGGGCAGTAACCCTTCCCCACCCTACAGAAGATCATGGACACTTCTTGTGTTTGGAACAGATGTGGTTCTTTCTGGTTCACCCGACTAGTTAAAAGGCTATTTGTGGACGATTTGTAATAGTTTGAAGTGGAGTGAGCGTAAGGGACAGCTGAGGTAGTGGTGGTTCAGCTRCGGAAGTGGCGGGAGGSGGCGGCGAGCGCCCGTGCCCTGAGGGCAGGCCAGGGGATCCCCCGCTAACGCGCCCRGCCCCCGGGTCTCTCACAGGGATTYAGGCCSGCTCCGCTCCTGGCGTTCTTGTTCTCACACCRAGCATCGCTGAGGACCCTCTGCCGTAGTGCCCAGGAGTTGCGTTTCCCTTTTTTCCCATTTTGTTTGGCTAAGAGATGGAAATAGGGTAAAAAAAAAGTGGTAGGACAGATGCTTGCATAGGTGGCTGTCCAGGAGCTGCCACCTTCGCTTACCCTGCGAGTTACAGCCGGGAGCTCTGGCCTTTTCCCAGCACTGCTGCTCCCTGGGAATGCTGTGACAGGCCGTCATTAAGGAGGGTGTAAGAGTAACRATTTGCTTTGGGGAGCACGTGGGAGAAGATGGCAGCTGAAGTTCAGTTCCCCTGGGCCTCCTGGAGGGGCTCGCGGAGCCCAGGGCGGGTAGCGAAGGGGCCAGGGACCAAAGGCAACTTGCGCTGAGTGGCCTTCAGGAAAGACAAAAGAGGTGTTAGCCCCTATCGAAAATACYGAGGGGTTAGCCCCTAGCCACATACATCATTTGATATAAACGGGGTTGAAASGTATCATCGGAGCTGTGTATCATTGGTGGGTGCTCTGGAGCTACAGAATATGTTTTACACTGGAAAGCAGCGTGTGACCGTGGAGTGCTGTTTGCATGCTTGTTGTTAATGGTACAGCCTATTGCATACGAGGAAAAGAATGTGAATGTTGCCCCGCTGCATTTGTCATACAAATCACAAGCAGCAGACAAGTCCGGGCAAAGACTGCTAAAGTGCTTGTGAATAATACAGCACTGTGTGTTGTAGTTGTGACTCGCTCTGCGCAAAAATGTAGACTATTGCAGCAAAGTCAATGAGCTTCCTCTTAGATAATGTTTGCTGACTCTTGGAAGGAAAAAGGATAGCCGGTCTCCACATCCTGTAGCTTTATGTCTCCCTGCCAGCACCTGCTCTCCTTCTCTCCAGGCTCTTCTGTTCACCCTGGACAGTCTGCTCTGCCGTGTGTCCTTCCTCACAACCTTCTGCACGTTCCTCTTGGCATTCACCRCTCTTGATGTTTCTCCCTCCTTGTTCAGGACAAAACTTCGCTTCTCTTACATGCAGAGACACAGTGTTAACCYAAAGAGGCTGCCTGTGTGAGATACTTACCAAACATACCTATGCYGAGCTAATATAGGGAGGGGGAAATACATGCAAAGAGCTGTTGCTTTTCAGTACAAGTGGATTCAAGTCCTCCTCATTTTCACTCCCAGATTCATTTATGTCACAGGGCTGGCGGGACAGAGTGCACCTTTCCCTATCCYGGTGCCCCTGAGTCTCTCCCTGCCTGTTGCTGTGCACAGATTGACCCCTGCCACAGAACTGAGGTCCTGTGGGTGACAGGAAACTTTGGCACCTCCTCCATGATCCTCCTTGATCCGTGAGTCCCAGGTTCCAGCAGGCACACGGGGACCTGAGACCTCCTCAGACAGAGCTGAAGAGGAAAAAAAAAAAAACGAATAAGATTTATTTTTGGAAGGTAGTTGAAAAAGGGGGAGTTTGACACCTTGATCCTGGATACTAGTGTTTTCTCCCTCCTCTTTCCCTTTTTACCTGAAGGATTTCTTGCAGTGTGTGTCACAAGTGCATCTAAGCATTTGGCTGGTAAATTAAGCCTTCATGATGAAGTCTGCCTGGAGCTTTCCACTCTTCTCCTGTGTTTAGCTGGAGGAGTTTTTCCTGGGAGGAGGTACAAATTGCAATGGAAAATCTGCCTGAGAGAGTCTTATCGTGTGTTTTAAGGATGGTCCCACTCCTCATCCCCTTTGGCAAATTATTTTACAACTCGGGCTCTAGGAGTGCTTCCCTTGAGGTTCGAGTGTGCTTTGCTGTGCCCTCTGTGCTGACACGCAGCAAGAGAGGTCACCTCGCCGATCACAAGGCTGGCRTGCAAGTAACGGGCTGCTTCATGTCTTCATCCTTAGGAAAGTAATCAATTCTTAGCTCGAGTGGCAAAAATCACCGTGGAAATAGGCCTTCTTACTGATAGTTTCCTTTGACAGATAAAATGATGCTCTACTTACCTTAAAGATGTGCACGTTTTATAGATCAGACTCCGAGTTAACTAATTTTAAAAAGTGTTTAGGAAAATCTGAGTTGTCAAATGATCAGATTGTGCGTCTCTGTTTTCTTCCCCTTGTTACTAGAAATATATTTTTCTGTAGTAATAATTGCCACGAATCATTAAGCGCAGAGATTTGCTTAGTAGATGTGCAATTTTAGTCTTTCCATCAGAAATAAGGACTGGCCTCTTTTCAGTGGTGAACAGTCATAGGTCTAGAGGAAACAGCCACAAGCTGAGGCACCAAAAGTTCCACAGGAACTTAAGGAAACACTTCTTGACAGCGAGGGTGACAGAGCCCTGGAACAGGCTGCCCAGAGAGGTTGTGGAGTCTCCTTCTTTGGAGATCTTTAAAACCCTCTTGGAYGCAGCCCTGTGCCCCRTGTTCTAGGTGACCCTGCGTGAGCAGGGGAGTTGGACTCGATGACCTCTGAGGTCCCTTCCAACCTTRRGCATTCTATGATTCTATGATAAGACCCATTGCCTTCTGTTGGGAGGGGAGAGCTTGTCCTTATTTTKAAGAATTGCAAGCAAGAAGAAGCTTTTTTTGCTGGGTGATGTGTCACATCTGATGTGTCCCATCTGACTGCCTCCCAGCAGGCTGGTTCCATAGACATGTGCACAGAAGCAGACTGACCAAACTGCCATGCAGCACTTGGAAAATGGAAAAAGGGCAGCAGTGTGTGAGGCAGGCAAGCAAGAACTGGAGCCCTCCAAGAAGGAGGAACCTTCAGGCGAAGAGGCCTGTTGTTGAGTGCAGGAGCGGGGTGGCAAAGTAACTRTTAAATGTTGGCAAGTGCGGGAGCTTCCCAGTCTTGCACTTCCCTTTCTATTCCCCAAGCCCTTCTTGGCACGTCCCCTCACTCCCCTCCCCATAACGCCTTTCCCAGCTGGAGTTGCCATCTGCCTYGTTAGCAAATAAAAGGAAAAGAAACAACCTCAGACAGGGAGTTGTGGTGTGGGCAGAGATCAGATGTGCAGAAACACCCCCGTGAGGGCCTGACGCAGCAGGCCCAGCACCAAGGTGCAAATGGACCTGCCTGTGCCCAGGTTAACTGGCCGAGTCTCGCTGTCATCTAATATGCTGACCAAAAAAACAGCATTCTCCCCAAAATTGGGGGGAGTCAGCCTGTGTCTTGTATGTCAAAGTCTCTAATATGCAGGTAAAGCTGTTTGTGTTGGGGGCCTTTTTCTTTACCTTGCAAAATATTTGGTATGTCAAAGGCACTGAAAAATTCTGTTCTTTCCTTCAATTCTTGCAGGAATTTAGTGTGGGAACAGAGGCTGTTGAGTTGATGGCTTTGGAAACCCAAAAGTCTTCTTGCTTAAGTACTGCAGAGTGGAGCACCCTTTTGCTGCTTTATCAGTGCACTTCAGACCTAATGGGAACAAGACAAGCTAGTGTTACCTCCCATATCCATCTGATTCCTGTAGATCCTGCCAAGAGGACGCGGCCTGTGGTAGTAGTGTTTAACACGCACACTTGTGTGAAAATCCGTGTAGAGCAAATCATCCATGAGCGGTTTTCCTGTTGATAACTGCAGCCTGGCTGCATTTTAGTGAATGAAGAAAGTAAATATCTCACTAGTCAACGCTGTAGCCTTGATCTCTCCAGGTTTCCTCTCTCCGAAACCACCATCTCAGTGTTCCGAAAGGTGAGTTTTGTTCTGAGCCTCACGAAGCAGCTCCAGCCACCACAAAAGAGCGCTGCTTTCAAGCRTCAAAGCTGTTTCTCTGTCATTTTTATGATCCCTCCCTGTCTTTCATTTCCTTGCTGGCCTGTTGTGTCAGGGTGCCCCTCGCTCTGGTCTCTGAAACAGCCGGTGATGATAAACTGTGTGAAAACGCTAGGCAGGAACACTTGACGCCCTGAGGCAGCTGCCCATAAACATCTGGGCTCTTTTCTTTTCTTTCTTTTTTTCCTATTTAACCTTCCTGAGCGCTTGAAGGCATTGCAGTTTATTTCAGTGACTCCAGGACAGACAGCAGCTCCTTAAGGGTTCKCCTTTGAAGGCCTGGCACGTGTTGATGGTGACCTCTGTCCTCACACTTGCGCTCTTTGAGGCTGCTGCCCAGCCTTGCAGGTGGAACGGGACCTCTGCAGCGTCGCCCACCGCTGCTTGCAGAGGGTCTGGGTGGCTCTGAGCCGCTGGGGTGACCGCGGTTGCAAAGACCCAGGAGCCAGAGGGCAAAACTTCACCCGCTGGTAGCGGCACTCTCATGAGATGGTCAAGAGGGATTCCAAGTGATGAATACAATTGATATCTTCAGCAGCAGGAGCCAAATTAAAAAATAATAATAATAATAAAACAAACAAAATACCCACCATCACCAAAAGTGGAAATACAGATCGTTCCTGCAGGCAAGAACATGAAACAACAGCCAACTGGGAACCCCTGGGCCAGCATGCTCATCAAGCTGGTGGGGAAGCGCTTCCAGCCCACTGGAATTCTCTGTCTGCTTGGTGGCACTGAAAAACAGTGGAAGGTCATGGAAGCACAAGGTATATTGGCACTCTGCTGATGAGGATGGTTAATGGGAGGTGGCTCCTTGGAACGAATGACAGAGTTTGACTCACTGCCTTTGCTGGGTTTCTTTAAATGTTGGTTTTAAYGGTGATTTTTAGCAGTTTGCCTACGCAGAGCATGCAGGGACTAGGCATATTCTTTGTGAGAAGTGCTGAGTTCTGCCTATCCCACTCAGTCCTCACGAGATTTTGGTGTCCTGAACGTTTCTGGCTCTCAGAATATGCTGAATTAAGCAGAACTGTGGAACGGAAGGGAACTGTTTCTCCAATAGATTYTCTTTCTATGATGAAATCTGTGGTTTGAAACCTTGCTTGAAGGCTGTACCTACCATTCCTTCTATGGGACKGTCTTCTGTCAGAGGTCACTGCAGTCCCTTCCATTGAATTTAATGGAACAACTCAAGTATGTTCCATTTCTGTCTTGCCCACACGTTTGCAGGTTTGAAGGYAAAGCACAGGACAAGCAAACAGCAGTAGTTTCTTGCCAAGCTGTTCAACTGGGGACGTGCGAGGACTCAGTCTTGCAGAGAGGGCTGCTCTCCAGTCGCTTCCACGTAGAAACCCAGTCAGCAGCCGTGCGAGGCCCTGCCGTGTGCCTGGCCTGGCAGCAGGAGCAGATTCTCCTCAGTTTCCAGGGAACGCAACTGCCTTTGCTTTGTAGGTTTGCGTTAAACTGCACTGAATTGAGGAAACTACAGCCATTTACAGCTATATATCAAAACWGATTATGGGAAATCACCTACTGTAGCAGTTTGGATCTGATATATGAGTGTAAAGTGCTGTCTCAATTTCCTATGTAGGTTGGCTGGCAGGCAACTATTTGCAAAATTCATAGAATATATGTTGTTTGTAATTATTAGATTTTTAATAGARGAAGTTGGTAGCATAGCTTATCTTCCTACAAAACATTTCTCAAGATGTAAAAGATAATGAAAACGAACAAAGCTGGAGCACTAAATATATGAGTTGCAGTAAATGGACATGTTGCCTGGAACGTACAGAAAGCCCAAAGGGAATCAGCTCTTTTGCAAATCCTAGCCATTGTATTTATACGAGCCATTGTGTTTTATGTCTGATTTCTTTTTTCCAGTGTGTCATCTTTGACTCATCTTTCTTAAAATAGTTCATTTGGTAATTCAGTAAATACAGCGCACCACATAAACTTTCTCCTACAGAACTGCAGAGTTAACAGTGATAGTGTGGGACTGGATTGGGGGTAAGATGTAAATAAACAGTCTGCAGAAGAGAGCAGATCTGAAGTTAACCACAGTGAGCCACYGAAATTCTGTCTCACAATTTCTCACAGAAATTCTGCTCATTTCAGCATTAAAAAAAAAATGAAGTGTTTAACCAAAAGAAGAGTGGCAGGCAAATTAATCAGTATTTACTTCTGTTATCAGTCCATTTTAAGGAAAGATGTGAAGGCATGAAAAAGAAAAAAGAAAAAGAAAAAAGAGAAAGAGAAAGAAAAGAAAAAGAAAGAGAAAGAGAAAGAGAAAGAGAAAGAGAAAGAGAAAGAGAAAGAGAAAGAGAAAGAGAAAGAGAAAGAGAAAGAAAAAGAAAAAGAAAAAGAAAAAGAAAAAGAAAAAGAAAAAGAAAAAGAAAAAAGAAAAAAGAAAAAGACTTGGCTAGTTTCTGCTTTGCCTTTATCAAAATGCTTCTGAGGAACACGTCCTGGTTCTGTTGTACTATAATGAACTCTGGAAGAGAGCGGAGACAGCAGGAGAGAGAAGGACGAAGCCAGCAAGGGAGGAGAAATAAGTTACAGAAATGGAAATTGTTTCAGTATCAACTGAAAAACTATTTCCAGTATGAATTATCTAATAAATGATATAGGGGACAAGGGAAGACAAAAGGAGATAGAATTTTCTTTCCTGTTATGTGATGCCTTATGGTATCTTCTTCATGCTACCATGCAGTACTCATGCGTTACTGCTCTCAAATAGTCTAATAAATCTTTTCAGTAATTGAAAGACTATAAGAGGCAGGATTTCTTCCCCTCTTTTGCTGCGCTGTTGGCAATAACTGTAGCAGAACAGCGGCCAGTAAAATTAGTCTCACAGTACAGCAACTAAAATGATTCAATCTTTCTGAGGAGGATTCGAACTGCAGATACTATTTCGTGGGTGTCATTGCCTGTATATATGTCCTTAAACTGTGGGAGGGCAGCTCAGCCCTGAAGGAAACTGAGCATATACTTTATAGTGCAAATAGTCAGGTGGGGCCTTGAAAGAACATGCAGAATGGAGAAAAAAAATAGCATTCAAATCTGTACCTCTTCGTCTGTATTCTTCAAGAGCTTTTCAGAATACTAATTTTTCAAAAAAGTTCCATTTCTCCCTGGCCAGCCTTATTTTGCAATGTCTCTCTGTTTTCTTAGCACGTGAGAGCCCATCTTTTTTAACAGAAGTGCTGGTTTTGATTCTAAATCATCCTGTCTAGAACATATGACTGTCGTGGACTGACTTGAAGTTCTCCTTCAGGTGGTCAGTCACTTAAGAAGCTCTTCAGTTCGATCAGCTCTTTTCTGTGCTGATGCAGCCTCCTAAGGCAAAGAGGTGAAGAGCCAGCAAGGATCTGCTGCTGCAACCCACAGAGGTGGAAGAAGGTCCCATCCAGGACATGGCCAAGGAGCTGGAGAATGAGATTCATCCTTCTGCAGGCAGAAARCCTGGTGCACCCAAGGGCTGGTGTTCAAAGATCAGAGAGAACAGAATTATCTTTGTAACCAAAGTACAGTCTCTCCAAAATCCATCCAAACGGCATGCCATGTGCTCCCATGTTCCTTGGGTGATGCAGTTAATGCTCAGGTGTTCAAACCAGAATGGAGGAAAACTATCATCATGCATGGGGGAACAGGTGAGGGCTCTTTAGGCTCTRACTCCACCTAAATGTTGAAACTTTAAAGTATCTACATATATGCCTTTATGTATAATTTTTCTGTTTTGCTTTCATGGCCTGCTTTTAGCTGGAAGTACCTTCTGGAGATTTTTTTTTTTTCCTTTTCCTTAAAAATGTAGATTAGAAATTAGTGTCAGCTGAACATTGCCATTTAAGCAGATGGCCAGCTGCTGGGTAAAGCTTATGTGTGTGAACTTAGGGGTGGGAGCTGACATTATTTGTCTTCAAGTTTAAATGCCCAAGTGAAGTTTAATGAAAATTACCTACTGTTGCTTAAAATAGGTCTATTCCTGCTGCAAAGCATCTTTCAAAGGCTATCTTTACAACATGGAATTAAAATGGATACAGGCTTTAACACTGAAAGTCATAAAATACATCCAGTCCTGTAACTGCTGTTCTTTCTCCTCATCTATAAGATACAGAATCTGTCACAAAATCTCTGCTTTGAACTCCAGCGCATAGCTATATTTATTGTATGCCTTATAGTTTCTTACATTTTTTTCCAAGTACATTAATTCAGCTGGATTAGTGTTTATACAGCCTTCAGAAAGTTTTCAGCACAGGAGTAATCTAGGTATTAGCTTCAACATCACATTTGAAGCCACAGTCACTTCTTTCCCATTTTTTCTTTTTTTTACCTTTCTCAGTTGCAGATTTACATCCGGCCAGGCTCTGAGAGGCAGTGAGTAATTTCAGCATAATGGCAGGCGTAGGCACATGTTATTTCAAAAGAGTTGGACTGTACAAGTATGAAATTCAAGGATTAAACAGTACCACAGTCTTTACTGCCTTTTTGGACCTATTGCAAACATTGTGAAAATGTGAATTGTGAGGTGAATTTTATCTAGCCAGGGAGCAGTGCTTTTATAATAAGTAAATATGTATTTACTTATAATAAGTAAATATGTGTGTTAAGGATTAGTTTAAAGAGAAATATTGTAGTAAAGTGTAGTGTACCAGCTTCAGTTTCTTGTGGATGAGCTTGGTCGCTTCTTGCAAGCAAGAAGAGAGACTTGAGTGTCTGAGGCAAACTCTAAATCTGTTATTTAGGCACACGTTTAAAGATAGATTTGACAGTAGCAGCAGGATCTCCCCGTAGTTAGTTGTCAAATATATTTTATATCTGCCTGGCTACAAATTCTGCATTGCCCAACATATTGCTCCTCTTTCCCTACCTCCCCGCACTCATGAGAAGTGGGAAGCTAAACGATCTGTAAGGCTGTGAACATACATGACATTTCTGGGAAAAGTTTCTGCTTGCAGGGTAGAGCTGCTGCTTCACAAAATTAAATAATTCAGATATTTGTTATCAAAATACTGGGTTATGTTATGGATTGATTTGCCAGATGTGTTTGTACACATGTACATGTGCATCATGTTACTAACTCTAACTAACCTGTCAGCGTAACTGCTGCCTTTTGCTTCCAGGTATGAGGGCACACAATGTATGGATACATACATATATATATACATGTGTATGTGTCTTTATTCTTGCCAGTGAGCCTCATGTGTGAGAGGAAGGGTGTTCTTCAGTGGATRCTGTGTCTCTGAGAGATGGGCATTCAGTGTGTGCATCAGAGGCCCCTCGCGCGGCCATTTTGAACCATGCCTGTTGGCTCGGGGGCCTGCTGGAACCAGGAGACTTTTTAACCATATTTTATTGTCCACAGAAAATGTATTGGTTTTCAGATCTAAATACTGTATTAATCTTTTGTTGTTTTTATGCAAAGTGGTTTGTGTATCAGCTTCTTTGGTTTATCCGCATTCAGTAGTGAAAACAAGATTAATGTTTTGCCAACTGATGATGCTTCTTCCTGGATTACCTTGGAGATACGTGAGGCCTGGGTATATTTATCTGTGGTTGTGGAGGAGGCTGCAGCAGCCAACAGATTGAGTGTGCAGTGTCAGAAGGGGGTGTGTGTCTGCTGTGTCTGCGTGTGGAGTTGGGGGTTGTGTGTGAATTGCTTAGATGGGTTCCAGAAATACCTAGAGAAGGACCTCGGTTAAGATGTGTGGTCAAAGCAAACCAAACGGGCAGTCACCCTTGTCTTAGTGTCTTGCAGGGGCAGATCGGCCCAGCAAAAAGAACAGGAGAAGTCTGTTTTGTAATGACTGGAAAATTTTAGTGTGTAGCTTGTTTTTTCTTTTTTTTTTTTTTTTTATTGAAAACTAATTGCACTCTCAAAAGTGCAATAGATTGAGGAGAAAACTGCATTAAAGAGAATATAGGATAGCACTGTGCCTCTATAGTCCCATTAAGTCAGGACCAAAAGTCATATTTGGATCTTGATTCAAGACTTCATGTAGAATTGGAAGAAAACTAAAAGCAACGATAAAATGATGGTCAAGTCATTTCAACTTTGATGAAGGCCATTCAGTTTTGGGGGTAATGATGTTTTTATTCGGGGAAGGGGATGTGTGGGGTTGAGGGATGAGGAAGAAATGGTGGTTGACCCAGTACTGACCTAAATTAAGCTTTTGGTGTCAAGTTAACTAAGTACATTCGGAACAGCTGCTTTTCCTGTATACCAGACAGGATCCTTGAATATCAGATATCGACCTTTCTAACAGGCATCTGGAGTTCTAAATGTGATATGCAGCAGCCCATTGCTATTTTGAACAATACCTTGTATTTCTTCTTCTGAAGATATATGAGAAACTGCAGTTCTGGTGACCTGCAGCAGACCTACATGACTTGAGCACCCAGGATCTCATTTCTTCCTTTATAATTGTTTCTCTGCCTGGTATCTTCTCTGAAAACTGAATTTATTAGCTTTTTTCCATCACATATGACAGTGGTTGTCTGTAAGGTCTGCATTAGAAACCACTAACYTGGAGCCAACTTGGCCTGTCATACAAGAAGAGGTTCTGGAGGATGGAAAGTAGAGGGTCTTTGCACAGAGTCCATCCTCTCGCCATTACCATCAGTACAGAGGAACTTGCTGGGATGAAATTCCTGTATACATCAGCCAACTGTGATGGCACAGCATGTACATCAGAGTAGAATGCCCCAAAGAAATAATTCATAGCCACCAGCAATATAAATAACTTGCCTCGTCTGTGCTATGTCAGTGCCAAGGAGGGTGAAGGGCTCGTGCTGAATGGGACAAGGTGAGGAGCACTCTGATGGCTGGGCCTCACGCCATCAGCAAGTGCCCTTCTCCAAGGGCACTTGGAGAAGCCAAGCAGAGGCCAAGCTCCTACTCGGAAAAAACCTCAGGCTGCCTTCGGCACAGGCACGTGCCTGTAGCCCTGGGAATAACTTGTCCCTCGACRAGTGGCATAGTGGCTCTGCATTCAGGTTTTATGAACTCTCATAAGGCCACTGTTCTCCGATTTCTGATTGATTGTCCTTATGTAATGAGGACAGCTAATATAGACTTGTCAGAGCGACGGGGAAAGGGCRGCTGTGGCTGCTTCGGTTTAGGACAAGCTGCTAAGGTTGCAGSGTGAAATATGTTTTGTTGCATGCAGTGAAAAGCTCATTACTTTTCTTAACTGATGGCCTGAGGAATATGATTTCTCCCTCTAAATCTTACACAATCGTCCTAATTACGATTTAGCTCAGGTTGACTGATATTCTCAGGCCCCAGTGCCTCCGTCAGCTTTGGAAGGTTGATGTAGAGCTAATGTTTCCAAAAGTGTCCTTGATCGGGGATGCTCCTGGGGAGACATGCCCGTTTTCAGAGGAGGCCACAAGTCTCACTGAACAGATCCTGTACATTTTCAGCAGCTCAGAAAGTCAGGCGGATGTGTTTTGATGAAGGCAGCTACTGAATAATACTGAATAATACTTTGTTCATTACTTGTGCTGCCATAGGGTAGGGATAGGAAGGCGAGAGCCCACAGACTCTGCACTAAGATCTCCCCACGGTCTGCACCTTGACTTTGTGCAGTCCTTAGCTATGTTTCATTGCAGGATAATGCTGAAGGGAGTGTTGATGTGCACATGGCAGTGGTGTTTGCATCACCTGTCCGTGCTTCTGCAATAGAAACTCCTTGCTTTTGCCAGCCTCAGTCATGGACCCAGAAACCTATTACATCAAACCCACATAAAGTCCAAAGCATGAAGAGGGTAGTACAGCAGAGAGTAAAATAGTCCCGAGTTCATCCTGCCTCCAAACTGGAGTCACAGAAAGAGGTACTGGATGCAGTTATCATCACATCAGATTCACAAACCTCTTCTCCTGGAGTCCTTCCTATCCCTGCCCACCACAGCCTCAAATACACTGTCTCAGAGGTTCCCCATTGGTTCTAGCCCAAAGATATCCCCTCTTCCTCTGCTGCCCAAATCTCTCTCTACCACAATTCTATCCACTCTAAATCCTTTCTAGGCTTTTCTACTCTGTTTTTTCCTCTTAGTCCCAAATCTCTGCCCATTTKCACCACCTCCCCAGGGCCAAGCTGCTGCTTGGCCTTGCTCTGCCACCTTCACTGTCTTAGGTTCCCAAGTCAGAGCCCAATGTCCATCTTACCCCTCTGCTTCTTTGCTGCTGCTGCAACTTCTTTCTGAGGCCATTGCTGCTGCCCTGTATGTCAGATCACCCCGACAGTGAACTCCAGCAGCCACTGACACCACTTCCATTCTGGGCTGCCCCTTCAGAAGAAAATTCCTGTCCTGTCCCACAAAAAGCCCAAGTACCACCTGCAGCTACCAAAATCATGGAAGGCCCAGTGCAGAAGAGACTCGGGGGTTCGTTTCTSTCTCAGTTTTCTCAGCTCTTGGTTCACTGTTCTCCTCAGAGAAGCTCATCTGGTGAGCCAGGTGATTTGTCACTTTGGGTCTCTACAGCTGTGCCAGGTCTGGGTTGTCTCTGCTTTGCTGCCAGACACTGGAACCCTGCCCCAGAGCTGGGGGTCTGGGCGGCTGATGCTGCYGACAGTGCCTGCTCTTAGTCACTAGTGATGTTGGATGCTCAGCATTTCCTCCTGCAGAGCTCCCTGCTTSGTGGCTGTTCTTCACAGCTGGTCTCTCCTGCTTGCACCTCGCTCTGCCTGGCAAAGCCACCCTGGGGGAGGATGGGGGCCGCACACACCCTTGTCCWGGAGGGGAAGGGAGACATCTTCAATAAAGAGCCTTTTCTTCTCTTTGGGAAAAAAGACCCTGAGAGCTAACTTTGCCCAGCAGTTCTTCATACCAACAGTGCAAACAGCAGCAGTGGATCGCTGCAACGTGGACACAGCAGGGTTTGTCTTTTCTGTGTAGGGTTATATATGTTATAGTTCCCCTGGCTCAGTGTTAACAGAAAACGCACCCACACGTGACAAAAAATACTGCCATAGACCAGTCAGTTCCTCTTCTCCAACAGCAGCCAAATAAATTTTCCTTTTACTGTTTTAGGTGGGTGAAATAACTGCTTTCTCCAGTGCCAGCCTGCTGGCCTCGTGACATCATGATAGTTTGCTGCATGTAAATGCATTGAGGGCAAAGTGGGGATCTGGCTGAACTGCWAACCCTTGCGGCAGAGGGACTGGAAAGCCATTCAAGAAGTCCTGGCAGGGAGAAAAACTTATTCTAAGTGCAGAGAGAGACAGTTGCTCGTGAGACTTGTTTTGGCTCATTCTTCTAGCTGGATGGATTTTAATTCTGCTGTAGTGTGAATTCATATTTTAGTCTGAGRAGCGGATAAGAGTGCATTTGTAAGTACATTGGCAATGACCGCATATTTTGCACACATTCTACTATGACAATAAATATCCATTTTGTAAAGTTAGATCAACATTTTCCTCGGTTACAAATTCAGATTCTAATGACCAAATCATGCTCTCAGAGCCTTGCCACCAATCTCCACAAAAATGCTGAAAATACTTTCCATAACTGGGGCCTTTAGGTCCCGACAGTGGCACTTCAGTGTGGTGAGGTTCACTAATTGCAGCTCTTTGGTCAGATTTTTCTGGGCCGCTTGGCTTGGGTTGTGCCCTCAAAAGGGGTAGAGTTTCAGCATGGGTTTACCAAGCTGCCCCAACATGCTGTTTGTGGGATAGGTGATGGATATTTTGGAGAAAGGTGGCTCTCAAATTGACTTTGGCTTTTGGTCTCTTGCCATAAGGACTTTAGGTTAGGAGAAGCACAGGCTGTGTGATATRGTGCCCTAGTGTTTGGTGAAGAGATGTCCCGTGGACCCTTTTGGATTGGGCCTCTGCAGCATAGATGCCTCTRCTTGTGATTCCTAGTGACCAAGGCCTTTCCTCACAGATTACTGCTCTGTCCTTATTTTTGAAGTTTTGCTTCACCTTTTCACTTGGATGAAGTTAAAAAAAATAATACAATGTTTAGCTGTCTAAAAAATGAATCATGAAGCAAGTATARGCAATGAATTAAACTTCTATCAAAATAGTGATATTGAAAAGCCCACAGATGACTCCTTGCAAACATGCAGCTCTGAAAATATCTGCCTGGACCTAAGGTGTTGTTGCATAATCTATGAAATTCAGAATGAGAGGTGGTGGAGGTCTTTTATGGTCTGCTCTTATATCCTCTAAATAATGTATGAAATTGCAAAGGTAAATACTCAGAACAGAATGTGCTGACCAAGAAGTAATAGGTTATTATAAGGGAGTTGCTGTAGTTCAGAGAATCAGTCTTCACTCCTTTGTGTTTTGCTCCTACAGCTTGAAGGGACCCACACTGAGAATATATTCACCCATTCCTGCTACAGGGCTTTTTTACATTTCCAGAGTGACATGAAGGGAACCCTGGAATAGCACAAACTATGAAACAGAAGCATCCTTGTAGACATTGCTTTTCATTTATGCTTATGTCCCCCGCAAAAAAAGTACCCTCAAAAATAGCACCGAGTGGAGTAGAGGAATTTGGAAGTTGATTCTGGAGAAAGGAGACTAAAATTTAGAGAGAGGGGAGAAAAAAGTCCCTTTAATGACAGTACTTCCCTCAACATCAAGTCTGTACCGGTCTGTTACCCTGTCTGACCTCAGGGCTGGCTTCAGTGGGAAGGGTAGATTTCCATAAATATTCCATGCCAGAGAGCTTTTGTTTGTCTTTTCATATATTTCTTGGGCCTAGAGGCAAATATAGTCATAAATCTATATGAGAAATTTATTTTTAAATTGACTTTAAAGTGGAATGTTCCTATCTAGTCTCATTCCATACCRTGTGCTTTGCCAAGTGTAGTTTTTCTGTGCTGGCAGAATAGAAGCTAGCTAGAAAATCTGATTTAGGAGCAGGGTCCTAGGTAAATTTGACCTGGATAGCAATACACACTAAAAAATTCATCGCTAATAAATAATTTTATCAATGACTGTCACAGTACCAGATGAATGTTGTCCATTAGCGGATTAATTATCATTTTAGCCACAGAATTTTATAATATGAATTTTACATCAAAGATTAAAGAGTGTTTTATGCATCACATATTTTTATGGAAATTTGAGGKGTTTGCTGGTAACAGCAAATTCAAGCTATTGGCAAGACGATGTAACAAATGTTAATTTTTTAGCTTTGCATATCTATCTATGAAGTTATCTATAGAGGTATGACTAATAGATTAAAAAGTGTGTTTTATGTACTTGGACATTTTATAAATCCTTGCCTTTGCTGAATCTTCCTTTGTGTTTCTTGTCTTGTTAGTGCTGCTGTTTCAAATATGTTAATATAATTTTGTATAGATTTGCATCCGTTTTTCAAAGATTGTTACCTATAAATTATTTAAACTTTGTAGTCCCAGTAATTCTTGTGAAGATCTGAATTAAAAATTAAGTATCTTTGTTTCGCTTTCTTTTTAGAAGTTAAATATTACTGGATTGCTTTCAGGTTTCCTGCAAAGGTTTTGCAGACACTTGTCTCTCTCTCCTCTTAAAGATCAGGCACTTTTTTGCCCATTAGTTTATGAAAGAAAATAAAACACTTTATAGAACTGTCAGCTCCAAAGCCGGGCACATTCATCTCAGCRGGAAGATGGAAGCTGGGAAGTGGCTACGAGTCGCACACGTGCTGAAGGGAAGAAGGTCTCCAAGACCCAACTTCCATACCCGTAACCTGTGCCTGCCCAGGGGGACGGGTTTGTGAGGAGAGGGTTCATGGCGAGCAAATACTCGGAGCTGCTGCAATGCCAGGTGTTCCCGTGGAAAAAATGCATTTACTCCCATGACGTGTTACGGATGCAGGTGCTAACCTTTTGAAGGCGGAGAGGTTTGCCACTTACCCTGCGAACTATGTGTCAGGTTACCCTGTCTAACATTGTAAAGTCTCAKCCAGAATATGAGATCCACGTGTTTCAGAGAAGTGTTTCTGCCATTTTATGTGACTGTTCACCTCGCGGCACGGAGTCCTCTCTCTCTGTGCAGCTGCATGCACGGTGAGCACAGGGGTGCGTAGGGACCGGCTGCTCCCTCACCTTGGGTACACCGAAGTGCCGCTGCAGCAAAGGCAGGAGCTTCTAGTCAGACTTAATCTCTTTAGGTGCTTTTAATTGGTCCTATTATTACTTATTCCTTACATCACGGGGAAAATAACGTCCCTGAAATCTTATTCCATAGCATGTAGTTGGTGTGATATCTTTGTCTTTTTCCCAGGGGAGCGAGCWGGGGCGTGGGGCGCAGATCAGAAGCGCAGTGCCCCACTGAAGCCCGTTAGAGCATCTGCGCCTGGTTTGGGGGACGTTTGCTCTTCCCAAGGCCGGGTGGTTAAAGGATTTGAGCAGCTTCTCCCCTTCGCTTTACTGTAATTCTCATCGATTACATTGTTAGTCTCYGTCCTGTACGTTAAAGCTCCAGCCGCTTTGAAGTTGCGACCCTCCTTTTGATTTATTCAAGGGGCTTGTCGAGGCTCTGACCATGAGACTCCAGCGGGTTTCTGTGCACTGCTGCGTTCTGCGGTTGTGTGCAAGCCTGCAGCCGAGCAGAGCTATCGCCCAGCACAGGGCTGTGGCAACAGTGGGCTGTAATTGCTAATTAGGCAAATGTATGGTAATTTAGCAAGGGCGCTATTATAGCCATCCTGGATTTAATTATCTGCTGCTTGGCTTTGGACAGCACAATGAGGGACCGGAGGATGAAAATACATCACAAATTGCTCAGATTGATTCATTAAACAGCACTTAGATTTTTCCTTGGGAAACAGATGTAATAACCCAGCTTAAGTAGGCTCTTTCCTTTAGGAATCCAGGCAAAAGTCACTGCCTGATTAAATGTCATTAATTATTGACRGCGTGTCTGAGACGTTGCTGCACTTCAGTCCCTGCTTCGTGGGGATGTTTACTTCTGTCCAAGTGTATTGCTACAGTTCTGGATGTTTTTCTACAGGCAATGAGCACTGCATGTTTCCTAAAATGGTACATAGTTATTTCCTCCTTACATGCACAGTCTGTGAGATGCCTGGAATCTGCTCGAGTAGTAGGTGTATTTTTTTTTCTTACAAAATATATTCATGGTGTGTGGGGGGACAGGAGGAGGAAGGAATGAAGTGACATGATCCTTTTTCAATTTACCAACATTTTAAATACAGGGGGCTGGATGCTCTACTCCAGCAAGTTTCTTTGCTCGAGCTGACACGGTACATAATGAATGTGGAAGGCAACTGGAAATCCTCATGGAAATCTCTTCTGCAGTGGGCTCCTTTACAGCCTCTCCCCTTCCTTCCTCCTCCTGATGTGAAGAAGATGAGGCAGAGCATGTGCTGGAGCGAGGATGTTGCTCCTCCGCTGGCAGCTGCTGCTCTCACCTGTGCCAAAAACGGTGCTTGCAGCTCAGGAGGCTGCAAACAAATGGTTCTGTGCCTGACTGCTTCTTGCTGTGTCGCAGCACAGCTCGGGCAGAGGAGAGCTGCAAGAAGCTTCTTAAAGGTGGAATGGTTTCKAGCCTCAACACGGTGTTGAGAGGAGGTGATGGGAGGTGATTCAGCTGGCCCTGCCACCGCGCCTGCGAGGAGGGCTCCTCGGAGCGCAGCTCTGGGGACAGGAAAGGCAGAATTGTGACATCCTGCTGGCTTCTGCCTACTCTCCCAGCAGTGTGGTATTGCTGCCTGGATCTATGGGTAAAATAGACCCTTAWCCTGATCATCTATGGAAGACAAGAGGGAAGTCTAAGCGGATTGTGGCTGTGCCATCCCTCTTTCTCGTGACATGCCCCATACCTCAGGTGTCCTTTAGGGAGGCCCACAGAGCTGGGTTATCTGTGTCTGAGCTCTGCCTGGGCACAATGAGGAAACTGGGAATAGCCCTGGGATCTTCAGTGGCCATAAGGTAGCATTAACTTATGCCACTGATTTTTATGTCCTATAAAATTTATGTCCTATAATAACTTATGGTATAAATTATTGATTGCAGAAACCAGTTACTCCAGAGTCCTATTCCCTTCTTCTTGCAGATAATATCTATCATTCTCTGCCATGATTTCTCATCCTTATTTATGAGCAACGTTAATGAAGCAGGTATATAATGTAATTTTATTTGTGAAAGAAATACCTAACCTATGAACAGCTCGCTCCAGTGATAGAGTTAAGACAGACTGCTGAAAACAAAGCCAATTTTCTCAGCTTTTGGAAACTGTAAATATGCTCAAATACAGCAGGAATTGACTTTCAGGTTGCAGCAGTGAACAGTGGCAGCAATCAATCCTGCAAAGCAATTAATTTACATTTTAGATAACCATCCTTTGCCTGTACCTGGAAATCTGAGGTTGACAGCCTTTTCTGAGCAGCAAACGTTGAGAAACTTGCCTGTTTCAAAGCATCTTCCCCATCCCAGCTTCGCTCTGCTAACATTTGTTGTAGCAGCTGCTCTGCAGGACACACTAGGACTGAACTAGGTTGCAGTTTTATTCACAGTATGGCAGCCAGTCTTCATCTTATCTTTCACAGTATGTTGGATAATGCTTCTGTTTACTCACAAATGTTTTGCAGTCGGTTTCTTACTGCACAACAGCATTTATCACCTTTTTTTCCTGTGTCGCAGATGGAGGGCTGGGGTTAGCTCACTGCACGCATTAGGCTACTTCACTGACACAAGTTTGGAAATTCGGAAGGCATTCTGGTGCTCGGGGAATGGGAAGGGAACTTTTCCAAATATCAATGCACAGATGTGAAACAAGCCACATTAAAATTCTGTTTAATGATTCATGAGTGCCGCGAGGCTGTGATATTAATATATATATAGTTATATATTGTTTAACTGTGTGCAATTTGGGATTAAAAAGAAAAACATAAATTCCTAGTGATACGGCATCATCAAATCTGTTCTTGATATTTTCAGTTCTTGATATTTTCAGATCATATTTATTTTAGCTTGACTTCCAGAACATTGCCCTTTGGAGTGTTTCCAAGGGGCAGTCAATATACGTAGCGTGATAAACAGCCTATTTTTAAAACGTGTGTGACCACTTTGTTTCTTGCAGGTTTAGATCTGTCATGATGGGCAGATCAGCTCCCAGTGAACTCCTAAGCCAGTGAAATCGCTCAGTGCCGTAATGGGCTCACATTCCTAGGATCAATGACCTASCAAAAGGCCCTTAAGTTGCACTGGGTTTGACAGGAATGAGCAGGAAGTTGCCCAGCTCTGCAGCTTCTCTGTAGGAACCACATTGTCCCTCTGCTCACCTCAGCTGCACTCCTGCCCCAATCCCCTTGGGGCAGGATTTTGCCTAGGGACAGAAAACAAGATAGACACAGACAGCTAATAATCATTAGTTCCAGCAAACGTGAATGGAATTTTCCAGCATTCAGTTATTGCTTATTGCAAGTGTCACTGTGGAGAGCAGCCACCCTTGCCAGGAGGCAGGGTCTGCTGCTCGGGGCCCTCCACAAGCACAGGGCAAAAGGGGGCCCTGCCACAGAGCTCGCTGGGTGCATGAGAGACCCCGGAAAACAGGTAGCGACAGAGGGCAGCGCAGCCGCAGACAGGGAGTGCAAGGGAAAAATGGGATAAAAACGAGCAACCCAAACAGCATCCTCAACAGCCACTAACCTCACTGATGCAGTTTCATTTTCCCTTAGTATTTCTTTGATAAAATGGTACTTGATATGCTCTGTTTTTTATCAACATGTTCMCTTTGGCAGCAGTTCATCCTCTTTGTCAGTCCATTCTAAATCCTGATGCTTGTCCCAAGCAAAGTATACTTGGCAGAGAAATGAAAATGTTAAACTGGAAATGAGGAAGAGTGGCCTAAGAGAATGAATAAGATGAAGACCCCAGTGAAGAAAAGAAAAGAAAAGAAAAGAAAAGAAAAGAAAAGAAAAGAAAAGAAAAGAAAAGAAAAGAAAAGAAAA
>NW_020455621.1:862026-899411 GCF_003342845.1 Nothoprocta perdicaria
AAAGAAAAGAAAAGAAAAGAAAAGAAAAGAAAAGAAAAGAAAAGAAAAGAAAAGAAAAGAAAAGAAAAGAAAAGAAAAGAAAAGAAAAGAAAAGAGAGAAGAGAAATCAAAAGACCTCTGGCATATTTCAGATAGCTATCTCAGAAAAGAATATTCTAAGAAAAGAATACTCTGTGAAAAGAACAGGTGGTCCAGAATAGAGAAACAAATGTTTTCGTCTATGCTCTTGTCATCCTCATGTTGTAGTTCTCATCAGTGACTTGCTTGAATATTGTTCCATGTGTTTGGGCTGTGTGTGTTGCAATCAGCGGCTGCCAGTTTTGCAGAAAAGCTTGAGGACCTTTCTGCTTTGCAAGTGATATTCTTTCCATTTGGTAACTTGAAAAGTCATGTAGAATTTATGACAGCATGTAAGGAAGTATCAATAGTAGATATTAAGCAAATTGGGGGATATTTGAGGAATTGCTTCTGGGCATGGTAGTTGCCTATTGTGGAATGTTTTATGCCAGCATTGTGGGTGACAAATCAGACCAAAGTTTGTGAGTGATTAAGATGGCACCATGTAGGCCTTGAGTTTCCTTCCTCTTAATTTTATCTACAATGAAAATTACAGGTTCAAGCATTAAAGTTTTTATTTTTATGCTATAATGAATCTAATGGATAGTCTAATTTCTTTGATATATTTCTGGAATGTGCACTGGAAATTTTCAGCAGTGAATGACTCATTTTGCATGATAAATGATAGTAATGTATCTGAATGATCCCTCAAATTAACCCTGTAGATTTAATGTCAGATCCCATTTCAGTTATTTTMGTTGTATTTGGAAATTCTTATACACATATACTTGAGATCAGGAATAATCTTAAATAAAAAGAGAGCAGCCCCGCAGAGAGGGACCTGGGTGTCATGGTGGACGACAAGTTGACCATGAGGCAGCAGTGTGCCCTGGTGGCCAAGAAGGCCAACGGGATCCTGGAGTGCATTAAGAAAAGCGTCTCCAGCAGGTCGAGGGAAGTGATCATCCCCCTCTACTCAGCCCTGGTGAGGCCACATCTGGAGACTGTGTCCAGTTCTGGGCTCCCCAGGACAAGAGGGATGTGGAGCTGCTGGAGAGAGTCCAGCGCAGGGCTACCAGGATGATCAGGGGCCTGGAACATCTACCATATGAACAAAGGCTGAGAGAGCTGGGTCTGTTCAGCCTGGAGAAGAGGAGGCTGAGGGGGCACCTGATCAGTGTGTATAAATACCTCAAGGGAGGCAGTGAGGAGGAGGRGGGCGGCCTCTTTTCAGTGGTGGGCAGGGATAGGACTAGAGGAAATGGCTTCAAACTGAAGCCTCGGAAGTTCCACAGGAACTTAAGGAAGCATTTCTTCCTGTGAGGGTGACAAAGCACTGGAACAGGCTGCCCAGAGAGGTTGTGGAGTCTCCTTCTTTGGAGATCTTTAAAACCCGCTTGGATGCAGCCCTGTGCCACGTGCTCTAGGTGACCCTGCGTGAGCAGGGGGGTTGGACTCGATGACCTCTGAGGTCCCTTCCAACCTTCGGCATTCTATGATTCTATGATTCTATGAAAAAGATACTTTACAAGATCCAAAGGGTGCTTAATATTGAGTTAATAGATACCCTTAGTAAAATGAGAGCTTTGGTTCTAAAGTCTGAGGGAGTGATCTGAAAAGATTATCATCAGCTAAATATGTGAAGTAAAACTTGCTCAGAGCTTTCAGCTTCTAACACTGATGGGTACCCAAAGTGTAGGTGTGATCAGCAGCATAATAAAAGTCCATTTTCTTTGTAAGAGCAAAAAGAAGGTTACTTTGCCCTTAATGACAGTGCTGCTAGATATGAGTAATCTTTAGGGCTTTACTGAATTTGTGAGCAGTCATCAGAAGGAACTGCACAGAGCTTTGAAAACTCAGAAGTTTTTTAATTAGGCATTTTTTTTTCTTTTGGTTTCAAATTCATTTCCCCATAGAAAAAGCTAATATGAAACTGGCGTGTATTTGTGTGTGTTATTTAAATGTTACCTGATTGAAAAGTTACCAACATCATTAATTCTACTAGGCATAAAGATGAATGAGTTCAATAGTGGTTGACTACAACAGACAAAGCAGAAGTAACACTGCATAATGAACTTCATGAAACCAACTACATCAATAGGAAAATAGAGAAAATGATATTCTTTGGACATGCGTTATGTCTTGCTGGCTGCTTGTATATTGTGTTCTGCATAGCACATTTCTCATAGGACAAATAAAAAGCATTAATTAATACTTCAGGGACTCTGTTGAAGAGAAACTGGTGCTGTGACTGATTCCTTCCTGACCAAAGCTGCTTAACTTTTCCCTTTTCAGGGAAAGTCTTTTTTCCCTCTTTTTTTTTTTYCCCTTCCTTTTTCAGGGATCTGAAACACAAGCTGTCTGTGCCTGAGTACTTAGGGCTTGCATTGGAGGAATATACCATATAGATGATGGGGTAGGTCTTCACATCACCTGTCAGGTAATGGAGTTTTCCCTGCAAAACCCACTGGGACTTGGGGTGGAAATGGCAATATTTCCACTAATGAGCAGTGTTGATTGACTCCTTACTTGCCTGGAACTGGAATGACCCTGAGTGAGAAGGAGAGATGAGGAATGACAGAACTTTTGGAGGTCAAAAGCTCCTTCCCCCATGGCAAACAGAAACTTGGTTGCTGATGGGGAAGCCATCCAAGGCAATAGCCGCTGCTCTATAGATCAGACTGTAAGTTCATCAACACAGGATGGTAACACAGGCACAGAGACTGCACATGGCCACCTGCCTCACTCAGAGGGAAAAAGTGAATAAAAACAGGCAAAGAAAATGAAATAAACATCTTTAGAGGTAAATTAGTTTAGTAGGTTTCAAAATTTAGTGAATTTTGTGACTTACTTTGTGTGTAAACACGTTCAAGTTTTGGAGTATCTTAGTTACTCTTCTCCATGGTTGGAGGCCTTCTCCGCACAACCCTTGGGGCACTTAGTGGCTTTGTTACTAAGGTTGGCCAACTACATGTGCTAAACTCAATGCAATGCTGCAGTCATTGAACACTGCGGTAGGCCGAAGTGTCCAGAAGTCTAAGCAGCATTTCCTTAATCTTCAGGATTATTTGGGAGTGAAAAATTGCTGGAGGTGCRGTGAGTTTGTTACAGCCTGGCTTCGGCTGGCCTCTATTCAGGCCTTAGTTCCATGGCTGTTTCTTTTTTCCTGCTATTAGCCTACACCGTAGGCCAGGMCGCAGATGAGTTTCTTGMCAAGGGRGGCAGCCRAAGGCTGGAGAGGCCTGTGGGTGCAGGAAGGGCCCGGGTGTCCCGCTGCATGGCCCATGTTTCAGGCCCTCTGGCTCCTCCGCAGCCAGAGCTGCCTGATGATCAGATGGTCTGGAGCCAGATCGATCTGTTTGCCTCAATAACAGCCAGAAACCCAGGGGTTTTATCCAAAAGCACAACCTGCCTTTGGCTCACGTTGCTGTCAAACGGCAAGTCCTGACTTTAGACTGTTTATTTTGGGCCTATTGCGAGGCATTACGTAACCTAATTTCATTCCTTTTGCAGGGCTCAGCCAGCGGAGTCTCACGCTGGGAGRGATAGTGCCTTTAGCTATGTTTATTTAGGGGCTTTACGGCACTGGTTTATATAAGCCACTTAATTTTCTTTAAGTCACTCTGCATCAGGTTCCTTATATTGTCACCATATGGCATCCAGCATCAGCATTTGCCCTTTACAGCTCACTAAGCTTCCTTTTAAGGGCTGTCTCCTTTTGTTATTTACTAGCAGGACTTGCCTCTTCCCAAAAGGGACAGTTGCTATTATAGTGGCTTAAAAATGGGTGTTCTGGTTTCATCAAAGATGACAGAGAGTAGTATTGTCCTCCCTTCCCTTTGGATTATTGCACRGATCCAAATGGACCTTTCAGCTCAGGCTGAACAGATCCTGAACGTTTCATACTGCTGCTTTTAGTCTGAGGGAGAAAGAGGAGAATTTGTATTTTCTGCAGTGTTAATTGACCCCAACTCACTTCTGTAGGATGTCTCCTATATATCAGTTCATGCGTGCAGAGACTCTTGAGAAAAAAAACTCTACATCATGATGGGTAGAAGATTTTTATTTGCTTTAAATATGTACATTGGCATAGCTGGGCTTTTGTAGCGCAGCTTTCCAGAAAGCTAAAATTTATTTAGATTATAAGTTACCCCCATTCCTTTCATAGTAATGCAAAGTACCCATCTCCGGGAATCTACCACTTTTCTCACCTGCTAAGGGCACCGAGGACCCAGTTGCGCAGTGAAATCCCTCCATCCCAGGAGGGCCGCTGAGTCATCCAGAGTGATCCAGAGGATGCTCTGAATGTTCAAGTATTTCCCGCAGCATGACTGTTCTGTGCTCTGGCAACGCGGGTTTTTACGTCCAGCATGATATTTCTAATTTTGGAGTGAATTATTCTGTCTTGTGCTTCTCCCCTGTGTAACGAGAGGTAGGATGAAAGTATATCTGATCTGGCAGATCTGTGTGTGTGTCTCCCATCTCAGTCTTGCCCAAGTCTCATGTTGTTACTTTAYATTCACTGCTGCATTACCTGTTGAAACAACAGCTATCTAGCCAGCATGTTTTTTCAAATAGACCTTTTTCATTTAATTACAAGGGACTTTTCTGGAAGTCACTAAGATATAGCATTTATTATAGTTTCCTAAAACTTACTTTTATTTTACTATCACTTGGCCAGAATTTTTGCTTGTAAATTCTATTGCGTCTTTTGCATGTATTTTTTCAGTTTTTGTCTCGTGATGTTCTCAAATGAGCAGTCTTAATTTCTCTAAGTTTAACTTCAAATCCAAATGAAAATAGTTTTGTTTTTGTTTGGTTTTCTTTTTTTTTTAATAAAAAAGAGCATTTTTACAGCATCCTTTAAAAAAATACATTGGAAAATCCATCTCAAAAATATTTTCAGAATACATTGRATGAAAAAAATCTAGTTCTAATTTTATGCATCAAGTGAATTTCATAACCAAAAACATCATTAAAAAGAACTTTCAGCGGATTCTTAGTTGAGTACAATATTCTTTCCAATAAGTAGATTTTTCAAATTAAAAAAATCTCCTAGAAGTAAAACCAAGTGTCCTTATATTACAGTCAAGCTGAATTTCTTCAAGGAAGCGTGTCTTTATTTTAGAATTATCCAAGTGACCTGAATAATTTGATGCCTCTGGCTATGATGTTAAACACATGTATAACACTGTACATGCAAATAGTCCCAGAAGTTAAGTTCACGAAGGGGTGACTGTCAAATAGCAGCCTTAGCTGTTACTGTCTAAATGCTTTTTTCTTTCATCACATTAAATAGCCCCTCACTGCAGAACTCATTAATCAGTGGAAGTGTATGGCAATCTACACGTCGTGCTACTGTGAGCACCAGTTACACCATTTGTTTCCAGAAATATTACAATTGACCTTTTTTGTAATAGAGAAGAGCAATACAGTAAAACAGTAATAGAGAAATGTATTTCAGTGTGGGTTGCCCTTGTAAAACTGAAATATTCTTTGTGTGAAAGTAGTGCCTGGTTGGCTCTCTCTCTTGGATATGTGGAGACGTTTTGGAAATTTTTAAGGAGATCTGCAGGTAATGACTGTTCTCTGACTCATTAACCTCTCTTCTACTTATTATTGAAGCAAGTGTTGCTTATCCCAGGAAACGATTAGGACAAGTATGATTTGAAAGACAATATAACACTTAAGTCAGAAAGAAAGTTACAGTAAAAAGGTAGGGAAGGGACAGTCAGCCAACGTGATGGATTGAGAAAGAGTGAAGACAGGGAAGCAGTAAGTAGATTTGGAAACTGCATTTTGCCTATTCAGATTTTTCTGGGTTTTTTTTGTAGATGAGACAGTGATAGCTTTGGAATACAGGAAGGCTTGTCTGGGCTGGGGTGATGTGGAGCTGTGTGWGCTCCTTGGTGCTTACACGACCTGAGCCCTTCGAGGCACCTCCGAGTTCCTCCAGAGAGAGATGTTGGGTATGCAGCTATCAGCAGAGCTGGGATTGGGACACAGGGAACRATGGATGGTCCTGCAATGGATCATGTCCACAGCACATACGGTGGTGCTGATGATAACAGTACAGAAAAATGCAATGTYGGTTAACCTTTTGTTATAGACAGAAAAAATGCAGAAGCTCCAGCCCATGTGTTATAACAGTTTAAAGAACACTGCATAATGTTTGACAGAAATAGCTAAAACTAATCAAGAGATTTGATTTTAATTGGTGAAATGTTTTTGTYTGTTTGTTTTAGAGATATGACCAATTCTAATTTTTGGATGACCACAGCAGGTTAGCATTGCAGGCACTTCCGCAACGCGGGAATACTGAAACTCTCCAATGGAAAATTATAACAACGTATTCCCTGAGGAGAGTACTGTACAAAGCAGATCCTTCATGACAGTTGACAGGAAACCATTTATTTTTCATTGCTTTATAGATGCAGCTACAAATTGCAAAATGCGTCTCCTTTAGAGTAAGTGGCTTTAGAGGCCTTAGTGTATTTGGATGCTGAGATGTTTTTGTTGGCAGTGAAAACTTCCAAAGGGAACTTAGGGAGACAAGAAAGCAAATGAAGGCAAAAATAAAGGGACATGGACAGTGCTAATGCAAAGCTGTGTGTGCCACTCCACAAGCAGTTACCTTGTATGTACAGTTACATATTCATCTTACATAGTCAAGTAGTTTTGTTTGACGATCCATTTTAACAAGATTTTTAAAGATTCTGAGTCAGTAAACCAGGTGAACTGGTTTACTACTGGGCCTTTAAAAGATTAAAAATTTTAAAAGATTTAAAAAGTAAAAAGGTTTTAAAGATATATTTTCCTATATATATGTCTCACATATATATATATATATATATATATATATATACACACACACACACACATACATATATATAGTATAGGACCGAGATATCCAATTTATATGTAGTTGTTCTTTAAGTACTATTCAGGTCTGGAACTGAAAGTATAAGGAGCATTGGCACCTCCCCTATGCCAATGATTCCCATCAGAAATACATGGTCCAGGTGCCTCCTTAAAATAGGAAGAGTCACTGGCATTTGACTTTGCAGACACTTTCTTCTAAATGGAAAAAAGGGGCTGGAATTCTGTTTTCTTTTCTGTGTACTGACTTATTCAAAAAGATCTGAAGAATGACACTGTATGTGTAATTGTTTTAAATTACACTGTAGGTGGCTTTTGTCTGGCCTGGTGCAACCAGGTGGCAAGTTAAAGGAAGGCCTAATTCTTCAAGGCAGCCTACCTTCTTCATCTATATATTGTAGTCACACAATTGTAAAGCCCACTTCTATGCTTTCCTACAATCAAAATCTAATTATTTCTTCTTTATGCAAAAAAAAAAATTGAAAAAAAATGAGTGATGAACATATTTCTCATCATTGACATTTCAGCCTGGACTGTTGCTGGTTATGTTTTTTGATCCTGATCTAAACCTATAGAAAGTCTTTTGAGGCACTTTGAAATGAGCCAGTAATTTGATAATAGGATGTTTCCGTCTTCTTTACTACTACACACTTAGCAAAAACAAATTTAGAACTGCTCCCTGTTTACAAAGGAGATCGCAGTGCTAGTTAACGTAAAAGGGCATAATTTGTTGCCCCACTTATCTCATTTTGTTGATTAGCTGCAACAGACGGTGATGCCCAATTCACTTTTTAAATGAATAAATTTGGCACATGTGCGTGACGGTCCCTCCTCTTCTTGTACCATCGTCAACAGACTCCAACTGGCACCCTGCCATCACGGAAAGCCAGACTTGTTTTCACTCAATGTGTATCTTGTATTCACCATCTGCATCCTTTTTTAAGGGTCTGATCCTGTAAACTATTGCAAGAGCAGTTTCTTCTCAAACATTGGGTTTGGTCTTGAAGCTAAAAAGATATATACGGTGCATCTTAAATCTCCTATGAATCTTATTATAGCCACCATTTCTTAATAATTGTTGTATTTACAACCGTGTGAACAGCATGTGGACACTTGACAATCTCAGAAAAAGTCTGTCTGGAACTGACTGTTTGTCAGTACTGTCTGGAAGACAAAACAAGAAAGAGGCAGGATGCAAAACAAGAAAAGTGGTAGGATGCAAGCTGCTTACATATTGTTTAAGCATCTTCTCTGGTGTTTCCCTGCCTTTGCTATGGAAAGATGGGCCCTGAATCTTTCAAGCTGTTTATTGCTTCTGACTTTACCATAATATAATTTAAGTTCAGTGCACATCCACTCTTGCCTAGTGTAGGCAGGCATTGTAACAGGCTCGCTGCAATTTCCATGCAAACACTGGAAGCTTGGGAATGGCCTCCAGTTGCAAACCAGTAACATTCCTGGTTTTAGGGAAAGCTCTGGATGGGACAGGGTGGGGAGCAGGTGGGACAGGGACTGGACAGCCAAATGTGGGAGCTTACTTGGTACCACATCTTCAGTGCTCACGCAATTGCAAAGCTTTTTGGTGCAGGATTTTGTGGCATATGCAGCAACCAAGCGATCACCTATTTTTATGTTTGGATATGTCACTGTAGATCAGTTTACAGTCTGTGTACAACAGGATGACTCTGTTTTCAGTATCCTTTACTGTGATAAAACCGACTTAGGTTGCTCTTCCACTCTCTGCAGTTCCAGGAATTTAATTCTAAGTGCACCTCATCAACCTCTAGTGTCTTTAAAACATGCAAGTTCTGCTTGTTGGCTTACAAGTCATTACAGAAACTAGGAACTRATGTGAATTGTTACTTCTTTTTACTCTTCCAGATCAAGACTATTTACAGAGCAGCATTATCAGCTTTCCCTATTTCTTCACATAATTGAAAGTTTAGATACTGCAACTTTGTAGGGTTATGGCTCTTGGATTATTTTACTTTTCAGGTGAGTGTAATAACAGAGCTTACCTATAGCCTGTGATAATATCCCTGTTTATCTTTGTAAGTATCCTGACCAAATATTTCGCTATTGCCCCGGTGATAATATCCCTGTTTATCTTTGTAAGTATCCTGACCAAATATTTCGCTATTGCCCCATAAGAAAAGCATATGTTTTAAGGCCTGGAAAAATTTCAGGGATAGCAAGTATCAATTTACTCCATCTTTGTGGCTAGAGAAACATTATGAAAACTCAAGACCAATCAGGAAAAGGTCAGTTTGAACATAATGTGTGGAAAAAGTGCTGAGCATTTAACAAAGCAAACTGGGACTCTGCTTAGACACAGCAGGTCCCTTCTGCATGCTCAGTAATAAAACAAGAATGGTCTTTAAAATTAGAATAGCTTTAAAAGATAGAGACAACACAAAATCTGTTACAAATTGGTAATCAGTTTTTCACTGTGTTTTTCATTAAAGATATTTTCCTTAGACTAATGGCTTAAATTACAGAATCCCACCTCCCGTGGCTTCTTGTAAAATATTGTGCCATTGCTCATTGTTTATGACAAGGCAAATGGGGAAAATAAATGAGTGCTGGGATTGTGTGTTTGACTAAGCACTTTGAAGTAAAGCTTTCATATGGTTTCAGCTTTCCTCTTTGGCTTTCACTTGTCATCTTCTGCGTGTATTATTTAGGTTTTCTTTGTCCATAATATCCATTCCAGCATCCCGTCATTGCCGAGTTATTTCACTTACCATTCAGTTGTCTTTATGCTCTTATTTATAAAATATGACTGCTTAATATAGTAACAAATGGTGCAGATATGGAAATTTGACTAGACTATAAAACACACGGCTCAGTATGAAGACTGTAACCTACTGCAGATATAAATGACTAGAGTTCACTGAAGAGCTCAGAAAGTGCCTAATCTGTAAAGGGATATGAGCATATTGCTAGAACTCCTGCGTTTCATAGAAGATAACTGAGCTCAAATGAGCTTTCACTGTTTTTATGTGGCAAAAGCAATGCTGATTAAATTTTGCATCAGGTTCTCCTTAAGAATTTTGTCTCTCCGCTTTAAGACTTTCAGGGACATCTCAGCCATATGGAGCCAGTCAGTGACTTTGACCATCAACATGAGGGTGTTTGTCACAGACAGCATCAAGAAACATTTTTTTTCCTTTCATTACATTGAATTTTAAAGATTGAGTTAGGTATATGTGAAGTGTGACATTGCTTTTTGCTGTTTTCTCCCATCGGTTCAGGTTACTAACTAGAGCTATATTTGAAATGAAAATAAACAGTAGCACGGGAAGAGTGCCATGAGTATAAGCCCATTCGCTTTTCTCTGAATGGAAAATTAGCCTGTTTCCAAGGTCCCCAAATGCTTTGGGATTGTGCTAAGCACAGGAGCAATCTTGCACTTGCGATGGTCACAGAGTGTTCAACTCCTCTAGCTGGCTGGTCATGAGGGGTCTTAAATGGCACCACACGCTATCCCACCTGCTGCTCCAGGATGGGGATCTGTATCTGCGCTTGAGCCTTGTTAACTCTATTTATTAAGCTGCCATAGAGATTTGCCATAACAGGCTTCAGCTAGCGCTGGAATATCCACAGGTCAATGTAAAATATGTGGGAGGAATTTGTTCTTCAGAATTTGACATTTTGCATGGTTGTATTGTTGTATAGTAGGGACTAGAGCTCCAAAACTGGCATCCTTGACACTTTAAATCACTGGAGGGTTCTCCATGGAAATGGATTGAACATGTAAAGCTCTTCTCAGGCTTTTGCTTCATCATCAGGTACTTAGGCTTTCCGCAGAGCTTTGTAAAGAAAGTGACTGAAGATGAGAACCAAGAGCTGTAAAAATTCCTTTACACATCTGCTCACTGTAAGAATCCTGCAGAAAGTCAGGCCTTCCACATTTCACCAATCTGCGGTGATCAGCACTGTGACTGGGCCCAGTTTTAAGCTACCTTGGTAGTCCTGACAGACGTAAGTAAAACTAATTGGCCTGAATATTATCGGGATTGTGCTGAAGAATAAAATATATTTTAAATTAAGGAGCTGAAGAAAACAGTGTTTTATCATATTTGTTGGAGCTTGCCCCAGGTTGCATCCAAAGGGAGCAAACGGTTTCACTGACTTGTCCTGGCAGAACGGGGCATTAGGCGGCCTAAGAGCCTCCCTGCAGAAGGCTGTTGCTGCAGCCGGTGTAGGTGCATGTCGTGCTGCAAAGACGAAGTGATGGGAGCACCTCACATGGCTCTGCTGGAGACCATAGGAAAAACATAATGGAAAAGGTGTGTCAAATCTAAACCTGGCCTGGAAACAGCCAGTGTAATGCAGCATATGTACTTATTTCAAATGCATATATGCACTATCCAAAGTTAGAAAAGTCACTGATGACCTCTGAAAAGGAGAATTAGTGCCTGAACTGATTAGCCAGACCTTTTTTCTGTAGTCAGCGGAGAGAAATGGGAGTGCTGAATCTGAGATATTTTAAAGATCTGCTTCCCTGCAGTAAGAATCAAAATCTAAAGGAACCTATTTCTCTGTCAGATAGGAAGCTTAGAAAGAAAACTCAGACATGGACATATAATAGGATGAAGCCTACCCTGGAAAACCTTCCAGACTCAGCAGATTTTGGAACTGTTGGTCTATTGATTTTAATGGCTCTTTTCCACATTTAAATATGTAAGTTTAAATACATATAATTAAAATTGTTCAATAGGAATTAGGAAGGGGGACTGGACTAGAGGATCTCTAGAGGTCCCTTCCAACCTCAACCACTGTGTGATTCTGCAAACAGGAAGCAAAGATTCACCTCAAAAGGGGGTAAAGGAGGCGCAATCCCGCACGTGGGCTGTGCCGGAGCGGCAGCCGTGGCCCTGCGCCATGGCCGAGCGCTCCGCAGGCCCGTCCTCCTCCCTTGCTCATCCCGCCCTTCATCCCATGGCAGCTGGGCCTTCCCATGGCGGCTGGGCCTTCCCGTGGCGGCTGGGCCTTCCTGTGGCCATTGGGCCTTCCCATGGCCGTTGGACCTTCCCGTGGCCGTTGGGCCTTCCCGCGGCCGCTGGACCTTTCCTCCTGCCTGCCTGCTGTTGCGTGGGCTCTGGAGATGCCGGCCTTCTTGCTGGTCGCAGCGCGCTCCATTTCCACCGTTCCTTTCCTCTGCCTTCTCCTCTGATACAACTCACCTCTTTTGCTCCGATGTTAAGCATGCTCTAGCTCACCCTTGCTCTGCAAAAGCCCCTCGCTGTCCAGTGTTACGTTTCAAGATGATTTATATTACAGTTATGAGGGTCTGCAGTGTCAAAACAATTTTCTACCGATCTTCCCTCAATTTAACCCGCTGTTGGCACAGGCAAAAACTGCAGAGGCCCTCGCCCTATAACTCTAGTGTCCTTATCAGTGCTTTTTGTCTCTCTGTCCTCCAGTGCTTGTCCCTCTGTTCATGTTGTTGCTGATCTTGTCATGTTTTCTCTGTGGATTTTGCCTTCTGCCACCTCTGTCATCCCTCTGCACAGCAGAGCTCCAGCAGCTCCCACCTTCGGTGTCTTCACTGACACCCCAAGCTGAGACCAGAACCTTTAAACCCGATCTGTATTGGCCTTGATCGCATAATGGCCTCAAAGGAGTTTTATTTGCTCCATCTGTAAAGTACTGCTAAGATAATGAACCTCATTACAACACATTTTTACCCCTAACTTCATGAAAACGGTATTCTAGTATGTGAGATAGAAGCAGGTTGAATCCTTAGTTGACTCTTAATGTAGTAATTGGGAGGATGCAGAAAGTGCTAGCAGGCAAATATTCCTCGCAGAGAAAATGAAAATTACCACACCCGCCAGCTGATTTTTTCAAACAACAGACTGCAGGGCTTATCCTAACCTGACTTTTCCCACAGTGGAGTAACGCAATTAACTCTTCTTACTCCCTTCTGCTATACAGCTCACAAACAAATGTGGCATTTTTACTGGCATATGCGTTTTAGAGATGATTTGGTACTTAAATTCACAGCCGTGCAGTGGCTTTGTGACAGTGCTCTGCGCTCGCTGTGCTGCGGTTTACCCGGCTATGGTGAGCAGTGTCTTGTTTGGATCCTTGCAGAAACCGTGAGGAAATGGTGGCCAATGTGTGCTGCTTAAGCAGTTTATCTTCCCAGTGCAGCCAGAGATTTTATTTCACACACAAATGCACTAGTAAAACATCAGGCATGGTGGTGGTTCTTTTTTTTTTTTCCTCCTAGTCTGCAAATTAACAGAGTGTAGCAATAAAGGAACCAAAGTTATTTAGGGAGTATTTATGTTTCTTGAGTGGATACCAGCCTAAATGGATAGACCTTTTTGTCTGCCCTTCTACGTGTCTGATCCTAATGCTGTCGTATTTGAGCATTTCGGAATCCTTCCCATAACCACTAACTCCATGAAAGAAGCAGACCTGCTTTCCTCCTATTTACAGTCAGAAGGCTGGAACACCTTTGTATGTGGGGGCCTCCATACCATGTAATGTAAGTGCATACACAGCAGGTTGTCATTGCCACCCCCCAGGGCACCCACCTCCATTGACTGAATAGAGAGCAGCCTGGGCCCCAAATTCAGACTCCTGTTTGGATGCCTGAGGATGGACCTCCCGGCCTCCCCTGAGCATCCCTGGCTGTGCAGCAGGCCCTGCAGGCACTGGGTTCTAGGCACTGGATTCAACCTTAATTCCTGTTTATTCTGTAATGGATGTGCACCATGTCTTCTTTCATTTAATAATCAAAAGCAAAAACAGTCTCTTGTGGACCTTACAACTCATCTGAGATGTAAGACCAAAGATGCATGTAAGCGATGCCAAGTAGGATGCTGATGGAAATGTCCCTGCTCTTATTTATTCTAGTGCAAAGCAGTATAGCTGGATTCTTTGTCCTTTAATGGTGTGGCTGATTTTGAGACTGTTTCTGTTAAAGTTAACAAATGTATTTGAGTATTTGTAGATTGCTGCTGTATGAGTAAGGCTGGCCAACTGTTTGTATTTTTTGTGACCAGATGGTTCTGCTTTAGTTCTGATTTTTAACCCCTTAATTGTGTAGTGTTTTATGAGCTGTTTGTATCCCTGCTCCACATAAACCTTTGCAGCTTTGACCAAAATTAAAATAAAAACTAGTGTCATTTTGGCTAGTGATTTGAGGCCAGAGTTGGAAGTGAGACTAAGAACAGAAGTCTTCTGTTAGCTCCTGCATGCCTGCACTTTGAATAGAAGGATGGTTCTCCTTGTGCCTTTTCATGGTCGTTCAGGTATGTATTTGTGCTGATTAGGAATTGACACTGTACATACACTACAGTCACCCAGTAAAGATCACTTATCTTTCAAGACCAAATTTGAGCCCTTCAGATGAAACAGCCAAGATGCTTTCAACTGGTTGGTCTATCCATTACCATAGTTTAAGGGAGCTTCACAATCTTTGCTGTGTTAAACTTCACAGTATCACTGGAGCTATTCAAGTTTTTCAGATGAGGAAGAAATAAGAGACAACGTTTAACTTAACTGCAAAATCTGGGCTGGCCCTGATGTCTAGATTACACCTAACAACTTAAAGAAGATTTTTTTAAAAAGTATCATGAAGAATTGAGTACCTACTAACTACTTTTCAGGAATCTTTCATTTCAGTAGAAATTCAGAGTTGAAATTTCCAGGACTCATTTTTGTGAATCTCTTTTTTTTTAATGCCATTAGATATCTGACTGCAATACTGATCTGTTCAAATATTTTTCAAAATTTTACTGTAAGTGTGAATTCATCTCAGTCACCTTCAGAAACCTGCATCTTAGGGGATAGAGTTTTGGGATACGATTTCATCTGATCTCTTTTAATTGTGCAGTTAAGGATACCTGTTTCTGTCCGTTGATGTAAAGCGAGGCTAGATAATGAGCTTAAAACATGGTCTTTACTGTGCTAAAAATGTCTTGCATTTGGGGTCCAAGCCCAAGTGATTCACTAAAGGTCATATAGAAAGTTTGTGGTAGGACAAGAGATTGAACTCCAGTCTCCCAAATACTCTATTTACCTCCAACTCAGATACTTCTATCTGCAATCCAGTGGATTGTAGCTGCAGTTCAATCCGGTGATTCCTTGAAGCCTTTCTTTACATTTGGGTTGTTTGATTTTAGCTGAGCCTCAAAGATGAAGACACTTGCATTGGAAGAAAGAATAAAAAACGTAGGAGAGGAGTTGATAAAGTGTAATCAGGTGTATTTTTTGCAAAAACTCCTACTGAATTTAACAGGGACCAATTGTGTTGCACTCTGCAAAATTGCTCCAAGGTTTTGTTTTTCACCAGGCTTTAAAATGCTTGGTGGATGGAAGATTACACTTTGTACTCAAATTTGTGAAAGGTCTGGAAATA
The DNA here is from genome assembly GCF_003342845.1 of Nothoprocta perdicaria. NCBI lineage: Eukaryota > Metazoa > Chordata > Aves > Tinamiformes > Tinamidae > Nothoprocta > Nothoprocta perdicaria. Next base: position 877,343 of record NW_020455621.1, read on the forward strand.
ATATGCCAATTACTTTAAAGGCTACTGTGTGCTATTATACTCTGTAAGACTTTCAAGAAGGTTCGTGACCTTATGCTTAAAGCCCAGAAGGAGACCTTGCCCAGCCTACAGTGAATTCCCCATGAGTTCTGTATACATCTCAAGGGCTCGGTAAGTTCAATTCACTGATGCTAAAGCAAATGTTAATTTGACAGTAGAGGGCAAAAATTGATCCATTTATAGTGTTATTGTTTAGTTTACAGCTAACCAGATCAGGACAGAAGCTAGAACGGGGGTTATAAGCCATTTAAAATGGAAATTTTCTTTTTAAAATTTTATGTCAGCTGCTGATGAAAAGGCTTATAAATATATATGTATTATGTAGCTACGTGTCCTCACAGAACTGAACATAGGCCAGCAATTCATTTCTTGTACTGGGCAACATTTGAATGGCCTATTATATTTTAACATAAGTTGTTCTCTTACAGCTTGAACCAGATAAGATCTGTAAAACAGGGGTGAAAACCTGACTTGACCTGACCTGATTATTTTCAGACATAATCTGTCCTGACTATTCCCATATCAGAGTTTTAACTGTGCTTTCCTGATTAACTGTATTATTTTTATATGCTGTGCTGCCAGTGATCCTTGGAAGTTAAATAGTTGTGATTTGGTTTCCTGTTAGATGGTAACATGACAAATGGCATGATTGGCAACAAAATATAGTCTGTATCTTAAACACATGCTATTGACTCATAGCAATTCTCTAGAACAGCAATATTTCACTTTAGAGTTAGCATTATTCCTTATTTTCACCTGTCATATTTCCATTCATTTCCTCCTTGATCTCAATCCAGATCTCCATGTATGCCCAACAGATCTGAAGACTGGAGAGCCCGTGTAATTGTCCTCTCAAAATTGCACACATTTAATTGGAAAATGAAGCTTGTAAATTAAGCTTATTACTTAAAGAAGCTAATTGGTTTTTCACAGCAAAACCTGCATGTCAGTTTTGATACTGCACAAGTGGGGACATGGTCAGGCAAGGAATAAAGAGCATAAATTTCTATCCTGCCATAGTGATCTTGTCAAATGATAATTTTACCCCATACCTTTTCTCTTATGTTTTCATAAAAATGTCCATTTCAAAAAAAGTAGCTATTTCTGAAGTGACTCACTCCAGAAGTTTCATATAATTTCAGGTTGTCTTAGTGAGGAAAGGGTTTGTGTGTGATTGAAATTATCTGCGCAACAAAGGTGGTCTCTGGAGTTGAAGGTCCTTTCCTTCAGAAAACTGCTTGTGAGGGACCAGAAGAGGCAGAAAATAAGGTTAAACCCCTCAGTTTTCTAGCTAATGTTTTGCACAGTGTGTGCTGAGAGGTTGTGGATCAGGTGAGATATGAGGCCATACAGTTGTACAGGTAAGAGGTGCTCTTTAGGAAAGCCTGCACTTTTACATGGCTCTATGTATCCCATTCCCGTGTCTACACCCTTACATTTTGCTGTGTGACAACCTGGAGGTATTTTGCAGCTGTTAGAGTTCCCTATCGTTGCTCTCCAAGGTTTGTGCGAGGACGCAGGGCTACGAGGATGATCAGGGCCTGGAACATCTGCCCTGTGAGCAAAGGCTGAGGGAGCTGGGCCTGTTCAGCCTGGAGAAGAGATGCCTGAGGGGGGACCTGATCAGTGTCTATAAATACCTCAAGGGAGGCAGTGAGGAGGAGGGGGCGGCCTCTTTTCAGTGGTAGCCACGACAGGACAAGAGGAAATGGCCACAAACTGAGGAACCAAAAGTTCCACAGGAACTTGAGAAAACACTTCTTGACAGTGAGGGTGCCAGAGCCCTGGAACAGGCTGCCCAGGGAGGTTATGGAGTCTCCTTCTCTGCAGATCTTCCAAACCCGCTTGGACACAATCCTGTGCCCCATCCTCTGGGTGCTCCTGCTGGAGCAGGGGGGTTGGACTAGATGATCTCTAGAGGTCCCTTCCAACCTTAAGGATTCTGTGACTCTGTGATTCTATGATACCTGAGCTGATAACAGCGCTAGAGAGAGCAGTTAGCCTTCTTCTCTACCTGTGCCGGGTTTGGGAAGCACCAAAGCAGATGCATCTTTGAAAATCTAAAGTTGCAGGGCAAGAACCTGGTCTATCTTCTCTCATATCCCAGAGGAAAGAAGATCAATAAAAGCCCCTCCCTTCAAATCCTGCATTGCTTGTTCACCTAAAACGTCTGCAAACTCAGAGGGACGATAAGAGACGATAAGTGAACAGTACAGTGCAGAATCAGCCCTTCAGCACGTCTGTCTGGTGCTAGTCTCAGAGAACCGCTCGCCTTTCCTCTTTTATCATGGGTTCCACTTTAGTTTTCTCCCTCCCTTAGTTTGCGCAGCTCTGTCATGTGCTTCCTTCAAGCTGCCAAGGACACCCATCTCATTTTTGACACAGGATGATGCTTATTGTGAAAACATAAATATTTACAGAAGCTTTCAGAAGATTTAAGCTCACCAAGTCCTGCTTACGTACTGCTGGGACAAGACCGCAGGGAGCACGAGCCCGGGCCGCTGTGCACAGCTGCAGCCAGGGCAAAGCAGGCAGCGTTCATGTCAGCTGAACCAACCTCACTGATCAAAACCATTTGGGAAGCTGGCTCATGTGTTTTGATTTGTTTTGTTTTGTTGTTGTTTTTCCAGAGTGAAATCCTCCACACTGAAATAGTTTCTTTGCTGTGTGCAGAAGTCCATAGCCTTAGGCTGCATCCAATGCCACAAAAAACATGGAAGGATTATCACAGAGGGTGTTGCATTAAACGAGCTTGTAGTTTAAGTTTCACTTTGTCTCTGTGTTCAGGTCAGTTTGGTTTATATTCAACACTTGCTTCAAAATACCATTCTGAAAAACAAGCTCTTCTCAGTGGTGGCCAGTGATAGGACAAGGGGTAATGGGTGCAAGTTGAAACACAGGCAGCTCCATCTCCATGTGAGAAGGAACTTCTTCCCTGTGAGGGTGCCAGAGCCCTGGCACAGGCTGCCCAGGGAGGCTGTGGAGTCTCCTTCTCTGGAGATCTTCCAAACCCGCCTGGGTGCCGCCCTGTGCCCCGTGCTCTGGGTGTCCCTGCTGGAGCAGGGGTTGGACTAGGTGATCTCTAGAGGTCCCTGCCAACCTCAGCCATCCTGTGATGCTGTGATTCTGTGATATCCTTAAGTGCAGGGCTCCANCACAGGCTGCCCAGGGAGGCTGTGGAGTCTCCTTCTCTGGAGATCTTCCAAACCTGCCTGGATGCCGCCCTGTGCCCCGTGCTCTGGGTGTCCCTGCTGGAGCAGGGGGTTGGGGGGGTTGGCCTAGAGGATCTCTAGAGGTCCCTTCCAACCTCAACCATCCTGTGATTCTGTGAAAACCTTTAGTTCTTTTTACTTCATGGAGTTTATTAAGGAAAAAAAAAAAAAAAAAGACCTTTTCAAATATTTTGCAGCCAGCTTATCCAGTCTGCTATTCCTCCCACTGGGCTGCTCCATGCGGCACTAAATACATTCCTTAGTCACTCTAGCCACCTTTCTGCCAACCTTGATAACTTTTATGGCACTTCACTGGCCTCATAGCTGCATTGATATCAATGGTAGTGTCCACAGAGATAGGCATTACCTGTATTGTGATTATTTTTTAACTCATTTTAGTTGTTGTGAGTTTCAAATATGTAGGTACAGTGCTGCCTGGTCCTGTGGAAATCAGTTAGAAAAGTCTGTTAAGATATAACTGCAAGGAGAAACAGCTGGGAAGATCTGCCCACAGTCCTTTTGCTCGGGTACCTTGGTTTTGACACTGGTCAACAAGACCTGATGAAAATGATTGCTTGCAAGTGACTGACATTCGATTTTACTTTAACACGAGGTGATTTAAGAAGACAGATGATAGGACAAAATCTGAGTGAGAATTTTAAAATGGACCCATAAACATCTTTTTTTTTTTTTTTTTTTTTTTTTTTTCTGCTAAGGTAAAATAAAGAGAAGCTGTTCTAGGAGTTATGCAGAAAAGCAAGTCATAAGAATATAAGAATGTGTGTGAAGGAAATGGATGGCATGGCCCTAATATCCCTTGAATTTGTCTGTGGGCTTTCCTCTCAGCATTGCTTTATAGACGACAACAACAACAACAACAACAACAAACTCTTAGCTAAACTAGTTGAATAACCTCAGACAAATACCAGCAACTCATTTAGATTGCTGTGGTTCTTTCTGAAGTCTATTTGAATACCAGGAGGAAACTAATTTGGGAGTATTTCTAACATAATTGCTTCTTTTTTACTTTTGATTCACATTCTTCTTCCCCAACTACTTAGCTCCAAAAAGTTGCATTTCCTGGGCAGGTCTAACCAGACAGCCCTCGTGCTGGTGCTTCTACGATAGTAGGACTGATTTTCAGCTTTGGCTGGTGCCTGGCTGGAATTTATAATTAGCTGAACTTAAAATACTTCAGCTGCCACTGTCAGAGACCCACAGATAAAGGGCACGAGAATGTATTTCCTTAAAGGAACTTTGTGTTCATTCTCACATTCTCTATGTGAGAATCAATTGAGCTCAATCTCTCATTCTCTCAAAGTTTTGCTTTTTACGCCAATGGGAGGTGGATTTGTTACAGCAACCGAAACACGGATTTGCCTCTGGGGCAGCTCACAAGTGAAGCTGCTGTAGTGATGACCACTGCAGCCCTGCATGTTCCTCAGCGTTGCTTCACTTCCCCTTTGTAGTGAGGAGACCACAGGAAATCCGCAGGAAATTCTACCTTCCTAGAAAAATATCCTGCTTCCTCCTCAGAACAGAGGGATCTTGCAGCTAGCCATGACTGTAGATATTTTGGAGCGAGGCAAATTGGAGGAGAACAGTCTTTCATAGGAAGTGCCTCCAGCTTCATTGTTTGAGGCACTGTGAACTACAGTGGACAAAAACCAGCTGGCCAGATCAAGGCCTGGGCACACTTTGAGCAGGAGCTTGGAGCTGATGACCTCCAGAAGCTCCTTCTAAGCAACTCTGTGAATACTGCTGTGAAATCAGATGATCTAACAGGGTTCTTCTTGCAAATCTGTGCTTCTCTACTATGTAACAGCAAGCTTTGCACTTGGTCTTGAGCTTTTTTCCTAATAATCCTTTTTTTGTGGTTTTAATTAAATGTGTATATAATTAAAGTGTTGCTTTTTTATTAAAAGTTATGAATTAATTATGCTGTTCTGTGGGAATACTCAGATATTTAAGCATTCTTCCAACAAGCAGAATCATCATCACTTTAATAGTTCTAATATACTCCTGTAACTAAACATCTTGAACTAAAGAGTTTAAATGAACTTAATAACACGGGGGAAATATGCTTAAGGTTGTAGGCCTATGACTCTGCTGATTAACATGACGGGTTATTTTGAAACTCATTTGTTGTTTAAACCCTTCAAATATCACTGAGGTTATTAGTATTATTTAGGCTTTGATACCAGCTAAACAGAAGGGAAAAGGGTTTTAGTGTTCCCTTAAGGAGGTAATTCTTCGCTAGAGTTTTTGAAGACAAAACGTTAGTGAAAAGAAGAAACAGGTCTGAGGAAGATCCCCGATGTACACAAAATCAGGTTTAGGTTCTTCTTTGTCTCCTGGATATAGTGTGAAATTCGGGCCAGGCTCTGGGTCGGACGGATGTGCTGTATTTCTGTGCTGCATTTCTGTGCAAAACAGAGATAGGTGAAATCGTGGAACGATGGCTGAGTGCCGTCAGGCAACACTGACTTCAGAAAAAGCCATCCAGTTTTCTGATCATATCCAAGTTTTGGGGCGTTCACAAAGATTGGCTTGCAGAAGCTAATCCTCCCCAAATCTCCCTGCGGTCACTGGAGCCAGAAACGCCGCATGTATCAGGTCTGCCATGGGGAGCAGAAGGTGGTTCAGCTCAGGGGCCACTAGCAGCTACAGAAAGTCATTTTTTAGCCTGTGTGAGCAACGCCTTTACAAGATGGGTTGATCTGGTGATCCTTGCAATTCAAATCCTTCATGTGAGCTGCAGTGTGGTGGCAGCTTACCTTAAATTACATCATTATGTTTATGTAGAAAAGCGTGTCCCTCAGTATGAATACTCATAATGTTATAATTTGCTCGAGCCTTCGATTAAAACATCTAGGTAAGCCTTGGTTTCCTTAAGAAAGGAAAGAGAGGGGATGACACTGCAGTGTACAGAACACCCAGGTAATGCTAGACATGCATCAGCCGTGTCATTACAGGTGCTCCAAAATGATACCCATTTTCTTGGAGAAAACAGAATCCGACTTATTCTTATTTCAGAAAAAGAATGTGCTTTGGCCAAATGGATTTAAGGAAGTGTTTTTATTTTAGAACATTCTTTTTTCATCACTTTGATTTTTAAGGAGAGGGAAATATTACATTTCCAGATTTTATCAAGATTTTTTTTTTCCTTGGGGGAGAGGACAGTGGAATTTATAGTGAAAAGTCCATTAAAGAAAGAACTATTTTGAAGATTTCAGCAGCTTCTTTTAGGTACATACTCAGACCTATCCCTTCACTATAAATGCTCTCAATCTGGGAAGTAGAGTTTTGATACTGAGATTCCCCATTAGTTGAACAGAATCTTGAACATGTAGTTTGGATATAAAAAACTCATAATCAGGTGCATGAGACATTACAGAAATAAAGATGGCATATAAATATTTTCTTCCTCTGCTACTTTGTCCTTGAAGAGCAGGTCCTTGTTCTCCGGTTTCCTTTCAGCTCAGTGACTTTCTGGGTTGCTGCGAACTCCACACAGTCCCTTTGGGTCTCACATGACCCAGTCACTCTGTTTTTAGAGGAACATGCCATAATAGCACAGAACAAATGAATAAATGCCATATGTCACAGCCTGCATAAAAAGACGTCCTAGCTTGGTTCTTTGTTGGTATCTTTAATGATATGCCTCTATTGACAATGGAAATATTTCAACAAAATAAACCAGAGTTTGCAGAGCTATTTCCTGCGGGAAAAAAAAAGTGTCTTTCTTTTCTCTTTCTCACCTCACTGTCCCATCTAAACCTTTAATTTTATATTCTGTTCGGAAGGCTACTGGTAGTAATTTTCCATTCGTCCAAGTAAATGGGAAGAGACTCTTTCAACAATGTCCTTTCTTTATTGCCTGTTTATAAGAAAATTGCTTCTCGAGACGAGGAGAGCTTCAGTTTTGCACCTGAATTTAAATGATGCTTGCAGCCAGGCTGAGGAGGCGCGGGGAGAGCGGCGTGCGGGAGGCTCTGCGGCCCGCACTGCACGGTTAGCCAGGGCCTCGAGGAGCACCCCGAGCTCTGCAACGGCAGCGACGTATTTCGGTGCTTCAGTTTATACACTCTAGTCTGGTCTTGATGTCTAATAAGCAGAAGCAATAGGCTTGGAGGTCCTGACATTCCAACCTTTCTCCATCCCAGCAATGACAAGCACACCAATTACTTGGGAAAGCATCGGTTTCTACTTCACAATGTTTCATATGTAAGGGAAACATCATAGAAGATGTGATTTTAACCGGCATTTTTACCAAAGGTTTTTACCAGCTCTGATTTGGGTTATTTTGTTTTCTTTTCCCTTGCAGGAAGAAGGAATCGTGAAGGAAATAGACATCAGTCATCATGTGAAGGAAGGTTTTGAAAAAGCAGATCCTTCTCAGTTTGAATTGCTGAAAGTGTTAGGACAAGGCTCATATGGAAAGGTAATTCGTTATGCTGTCTAATCACCTAGGGCAATGTTCAAAATATCATGTACTTTTTCTGAGGACATTTACACTGGTACCACTGTCTGTGTTACCAATTACACTGGCAAGGCAGATAAGCAAAACCAGACCACGTGTCTTTCCGTTTTAGAAAGGCTCTTGCCAGCCTGGTCTGAAGTTCTTACACAGTCCACAAACAGCTAAATTTCATTCACTTCAGTATTTGCTTCAGTTCAGTCTCCTGGAATAGCAAGCTGCTGATTTTCAAGTTTCTCCCCTGCAACCTCAATCATTCCTTACAGGACTAGGGAAGATGCCTGTGTTGTCAGAGAGGCTGTGCTGGCCACTTTGGAAAGTCACAGCACTTCCTTAGCATCCTGCTTTGGGATATGCTCAATGTGCCCTTTGCTCCAGCTAAGGGAGTTTCGCTAGTTCAGTTTACACAGGCAGTTGTTAATAATCAGAGGGGTACCTGCATGCATAACAAACTAAAAAAAAAAGCTGAAAATCATGCTTAACCATATGTCTGTGGTGTCCCGGCCAACCCGTATGATTTAGCTAGTGTACGCAGTCGAGTAAGCGCTCTAGGGCCACTTCAGAGTTTCAAGAATGATGTGACTCGTCCTTCAAGAATAATCAGGTCAACCTCATTTTGCAGTATTCTGCATTTTCATTGCTTCTATTTCCATTTTGGTTTGATGACTGTTTGGATGTCCTCTAAAACGGCACACTGTGTTCTTGGCTCATCTGTTTGGGAGGGCTTGCAGACCAAATGCCCTGTCCCATGCACTAGGGATGTTGCAGCTGACATGTGACTAGTAACATAAATTGATCATTTTGCTTATTACAGCCATAAGCTTTGCAAGATTGCAAGGCAGATAAGATGCTTTTTCTCCCCAGAATTTCTAGAATTTCAGCCTAATAATATCTGTATGCTCTGCTGGTCAGTGTGCAATACATCTTAGAAGTCTTATTTTTGTTTGATTTTGTTTCAGTTTTGTTTTGTTTAAGATCCCATCAGCATTTCTACAGGAGTATAAAAAAGCTTAAAAAATGTAGTGTTTGAATAAACTTGCTTCATGACTTTCAGAGTAATACAAAAATTAGATATTTCACTTGCACTGGTTTGGAAAGTAGGCCAACATTTCGGTGTGCAGCTGAATTTCTAAGTGAGTTGACTTCCTGTTAATACAGTAGCAGCTGCGCTCACTTTATCATGAATGTTGATGGGAAACACTTCAGAAAGTCTTATGTATTCGTGTTTCATCTGGATTTCATAATTTGTTTCTACAGTTGTTAGTACCAGAGGTACTTGTATGTTATTCAAACCAGGAAACAGGAGATGGGACCAAGCAATATATATCCAGTCCCAGGCAGACAAGGAAGCTCAGTTAAAGAACCGTGAATCTCTCCTATGCTCAGAAAGCATCCTGAGCATGACTCCTAATTTAAAAGTCTCACCAGGCTGGGTCAGATCACAGTGCAGGTACTGTAGTTATGATGCTGTTTAGATAGCAGAGACTCAGTACAGCTGCTGAGGGAGCCTCTCCGGCAGTGACATAGAAGCTGACTCTCCCCACAGACCTTTCCTCAAAGATGCTTGAGAAATCAGAACTTGTTTATAGATGGTTTTTCAGAAGGAAGAGTATTTCAGTATTTCAACTTGTAAATAATGGGCTGGAAACACAGCACTAATCTTTTTTTTTTTTTATTGGAGGGGGGTGCTTTTTTGTATTTTGGCTGGAGGCAATTTCCTAGAGCTGCATGATTCCTGTAAAAGCAGTGAATAAAATACTTCCTACAGATCTTTGTAATCCAATTAGACATCTATCATTTGAATCAGTTCAGCTAGCTTTTGCTAATCTATATAAATCATAATTTTAAATGTGTGCTTGTGCTTATTTTTGCRTTTGGGTTAACTTACTGCTTCTGCCCAGTAACAAAAGTGCTGAAATAAAAAATGAGAACTGTTAGCTGGCATTTCTCACCTCAGCAGCAGAGTGAGACTGGGAAACCTCTCTCATTAAAAGATAATAATTTTTATATAGAGTGAACTGAACTACTGATTCCTTTACCTCGCCTATGCTCAGATGCACTGATGTCAGTAAGAAAGAGTTGCATGGAGTAAAATAAAGATTGTAATTTTAGCTATAAAAATCTGTTATATCAAATTACAGATTCCCACTGTCAGAAAATGTAACAGTGGGAAAGTATGACAGGTATAATTGTCTTTAGTATAATAAACTGTTAATSAAATACAATCCCACATTAAATATGCTCAAACAGATTTTCCTCTTTTTAATTGTGACTTCCTTTTTTTTGAGAAAAAAACACAAATTTACTTCAGTTTATCAGTTGTGATGAGCTATTTGTTCAAGTGAATCTTAGGCTCACCACAATTCATGTCTTAAAGACACAGATTGCTCCAAACTGTTTTTTTCTCTTCAAATCCATTGATGGCAATACTTTTAAGAAATTAGACATTTCTAAGTACAAATGAGGCATAACTTTTTTTCATGCAAAGTTGTCTGAAAATGAAGAAATGCGCATACAATGTTGATGCCTGTTCACCCACCTCTAGGTAATGGCTGTTAATAATGTTGAGAGTACTTTCTTTGTGAAAAAGTCGTGGTTTAAGGCTGCAACTTTTCACTAGTAGCTCAGCCAATTGTGAGTAAAAGAGAAATTAAATACTTTCAGCTAATAATTTTCATTAGAATTCCTGACTTGAATCTATTATTCCGTCAAATGCAGTAAATGCTCTGAACCAAGAGTTCAGCTCTTATTTATGCTCATTTACTRCTCTTCATAGGTATTCCTAGTGAGGAAGATCAAGGGATCTGATGCAGCTCAGCTTTATGCCATGAAGGTACTTAAGAAAGCAACTCTAAAAGGTAAGAATTGGTGGCCGCAACCTTATTTCTCTGCTATTGCATTTACTTGTCTTTTCTTCCTTTTTTTTTTTTCTTTTTTTTTTAATTGTTGCTGCCTTAGAGGGTAGAAGGAAGCAAAAAGATCAAAAAGATGTTTCTACCACCCTTTAAAATTCCACCGCACTGTAGTGAATGTTCTAAAAAATTTACACAAAACACTGATTTTTACTTTTGCAGGCTATAAAATGTGGGGAATGTGAAAACAGATCATACCTTTGTGTTTGCTATCTTCATGTTTTTTTCACTTATTATGCATTACTTACAGGACTTCTTTGGGGTTCATATTTATCTGCATCTGAGTGTCAGTATCTTTCTACTGCTAAACTGAACTACTTTTAAATAAGAGTATTTCTGAAATAAAAACAGGAGTCCTATTGGACAGAAAGGCCTTTGAGCTGATGCTTCTCACTGTATGCCCCAAAATTTCTGAGACTGCGTTTTCATGTGGCTTTCTAAGGTGGTTGAGATCATGCTCTTCCTAACTCATTACCAATCACTGCATATTCTCCATAGRCAGGGGGCAAATGGCTGAGGTTTGAAGCTGGTCACCCTCTTCTGGGGCCACTGGCTGCTATGTCCTCACTCAGACCACAGAAAACTTCCTACTAAGTGGAGAGACACTCTGGACTGAAAAGCAGACATGATACGTTTGGTCTCAGCTGAAGTCCTTATTGTTCTTCTAGAAGGACAGGGAGAAAGATCTACTCTTCTTTCACCTTTGTTTTCCTAACCTAGCACAGTATCTTGTTTTTGACCCGCCAAAGCCTGAATGTGCTTGCAGAGGACATGGATGGTGTTCATTCGGCTCAGCCCAGCAACTCTTTCTTGGACAATGTGGATGTGCCCAATTCCTAATAGTGTCTAAGTGTCTATCCTAGTGTGAAGAGAGCTAGTCTTCAGAAAGTTCTGGCCACTTAAAATCCAGATTGCGATGTTTGCCTCAATTTGGGGAACCAAAAGAAGAATGAAACTTGTCAAGTAGTGTTCCTGGCAGCTGGTGGTGGGCAGATACAGCACCTATTCTGAGAACTAGGCAAGATGAGGAGATGGCAAACTAGGAATTTACATAGCCCTTTCCAATAGCAGAGCCCTGCAAAGATACGGTAGTTTGAAATGATGCTGGCATGAGGATCCTTTTCTTTACAATATAGGTAGGAAAGTTTGTTCTGGTAGGGCAACAAGGTCTAAATACCAGCTTGAATAGTGCTGGGTTTGCAGTATAAAAAAATAAAAGGTCAAGCCTATGTATACAATATGTACAACACTGTACAATTGTGACTTCTCAGTCAAGAGCAGTAGTGTGAAGTTCCCCACATGAAGCAACCTCAGAGTCTTTCGCCAGCCGTGCCAGGCAGCAGYAGCCAGGCAAGCCACCTGAAGGACGACCACATGATGTGAACATGCATCACAGACTTGTCTTGTTTTGTTTGTGAACCCCAAAGTCTTCACTAAAGACAGAAATTCGGTTTTCTCTCTTTTTCCACCAACTCTGAGGTCCACCGAGCAGCAAGGGCTTTGGGGAGGTTTTCTTGTGCATCCTCAGACACAAACATGTTGCTTTATAAGTGATARCTAGATCTGTAATTTTAGGCCTCCTACAAAAAGTAGTAGTCTGTGTTATGACAATTTTTATACAATTTCAGAACTTAAGTGATGATTTTAGACCACTGGTTTCTGTTCCATCAAAAATAGGCACTTCCAGGTGTCTCTTGTGTTCCTCAGTTCAGTRCACCACAGAACCACCATGGCTCTCCTCATTTGGCCCTAATAATACCTTATTGTGCATTACTTTTTGGGCATGGATAAGAAGTTGAGACTGTTTTACTAGCTTAGCTGGGTTGCATTTCTCTCCTCCTCAATCCTCCTACCCTCTGTCTAGCTGCTAATGTCCCTCTGAYCAGCTGCTAGGTATCTCAAGATACCTAGCACACTGGTGGGAATTGGTTTGGACTTGTCACAGCTGTTTGATGCAGGCAGCACTCTTTGCTATGGTGTTAAATGCAAGTGAGGAAGGAGCACATGCACCCTGCATTGAACATATGAAAAGGGCCAAAGTAGTTTCTACAAAATAGTTAAACTTGACAGCTATTTAACCTGAAGTGCAAAAATGAAGGCAAAACGCCATTGCCCASGGCAAATGAGAAAATTTAATAGCAAAAATGAGAATCATTGTCAGTGAGTTTCCGTGCAACTTTTGGCACGCAGATAATATTTGTGACAGCTTAATTTCATCTTGAAGGGAGAGCACTGAATTATTGCTGCCCACCCACACTCAGGAAAGCTGGAATTCAGTCCTGTGTGAAGGATTTATTACCATGTCAAGTAACAGGAGCAAATCCTTAAGGAGTTCTTAATACTCAGCATTCACTGACAAAATTGTTCACTGGCTATTTACTGACAAAAGACATGCTACCAGAAAAAAAAGAATCGGAATGATTTTTGCTTCCCAACCTGTACTGCACGGTACAGCATGGAGTGTGAAAGTCCAGGTGTTCTGGGTGCCAGTGCAGTGACAGAGCCTTCCAATGGGTCTTCTTCATAGCAAAGGTATTTTCAAAATGAGAAAAAAAAAGAAGTGTGGGGGGGAAGATTGCAAAGTCTTTTTTTCTTTTCTGGTTTAGCCTGCACTATGGGTAAAGAGGAGTGTCAAGAAGTTAAATGCCTTTGGGAGTGAGTGGTTAAAACATATTTTATACTGTGGTCTGGGGAATKAATATAGAGGGTCATAGCACAGAGGTATGTATCGCACAAGCCTGACTGGCAGTGGTCAGTTTTGAATGATTAGGGGGAAACCTAAGTTCAAGCTGGTGTCTCCAGTAAGTCCTGCTGTTTCTTGCCTTCTTTCAGGTAGACAGCCAAATTCACCAACAGCAAAGGATAGAAGAAAGATTGCTGCAACCAGCAGCAGCATTTTCTGACAGTTTGAACTCAGATAAATTGTTTTGGATGAAATGGGCTTCATAGATCAATTGCATTCACGGCTTTAAGCTTGAAAAATATCTGCTGAACACTCTTGCTGTGAAGGGAGAATTAGACTCCAAACTATTTCCTTTYAGATTGCAGAAGTTTGAAGGATTGCAGTTTGCATGTGGCAAACACAAATACTTGTGAAAATTAAATTAATCTTTACCTTATGATAGTTTATAATAAATGTTGAGCATATCTGAATGTAGTCGCCCGTAGCAGCATGTATCTCTGAAGGTGGAAGCACTGCTGCTGTTCTGGGTTGTAAATGAGAACATCACACAAAGRCTCATTTCCTTCATGCCTCATTTCCTTTCAGAAGAGCTTGCAGGTATCCATCTAATTTTTAAAGCAGAAAGCTTCCTGGAGAAACTAGATAGGAGTTACAAATCTCATTTCAAATATTAATCTACGGAAAACTTTGTCCAAAATGTTTAAGAATATTATGTCTGTTAGGTGCCAGGGGGAGGGTATCCCAGATTTAAGGCTATACGTATGTATGTATGTATGTATGTATGTATCATTCAAACTCTTTTGACTTTGAAACACTATTTGTTGAAATACAATACACTAAACATCTACATTACCAAACTTAAACTCCTGTACATTGGTCCAAATGCTCAAGGACATTTAGACACATAAATACCTTCAAAGAATGAGACGTTTGTGCTTTTAAATGTCATTAGACACTACTAAATGTCATCTAAAAGGATTTCTTTCATGTCTTCATAGTGCTCTAAAAACTTTAATTTTCACACAGAATGGCTGAGGTTGGAAGGGCCCTCTAGAGATCCTCTAGTCCAACCCCCTGCTCCAGCAGGGACACCCAGAGCACGGGGCACAGGGTGGTAAAAAYAGATTTTTAGATAGAGATTGAAAGAGAATAAAGTTTATCTTCATTTTTAAAAATTTAGAGGCACATGTCAGTAAGTCTTGACTCAGGCCTGAATGCAGTGAGACTGAAGATTYAGATAAAATATTGACTTTTTTTTCTGAGTATGTGGATTGTACCAGCAGACTGGGGCACAGGGGAAGGACAGGCTTATTATTTTGCTTCACTCAGTATTTCTGTCAAGRTATCTCAAGCTCTATCAGCTTTACTGGAGGTACTTCAGGAATTGATGAACAAGAACTCCTTGGATTGCTTACAGTACAAGCTTTATTAAACACACATGAAGTGTTCATAAATCCATAAGAGGAGGATGCATTGGCATACAAGGGATGCCCTTGGAGCTTGGAAATGGAAGACCCATCCATCCAGGAGACATGCAATCTTGCTAAAAGTGGCAGGAAGCCATAGTTCATTGATGTGAGACTCATGAAATGTATAAATATTGCAGTGTTGAGTTATGATCTTATAATAAATGTGCAATAGGTCACAAGGAAATAGTTTGCATTTACCCATCTTTTTGGTCATGGGCTATTAAATGTCAGCCTAGGAGGCTACCTGATGCTGATAATGGGGAGATTCTGCCTGTTTCTGTGCGGGGGGAGGATTTAGAAACAATAACCTGTTTTGTCAAAAGCTCTGAAGTGCTTTGCAGTTTGTCATCTCCCTCCGTCTCAGCCAGTTGGCTTTTTCGGGTTTTTGGCTTAAAAGTTGACTGCTTTTAGTTGTGCTGCGTGATGTTTATGGATGCAATAAGCTGTGCGAGGAGCTTTACTAACTCACAGAGACTTCATGGTGTTCTCAGGAACGTTACAGCATCGGTAATAATTATGCAGTAAATCGAATAACTTAAGTGAGGTGTCAGCACCTGAACTGTATAATTTTTATCCCAACCATTATAAAATTGTAATAGTGGCTGTCCTTCACATCAACTAAAGCAGCTCCTTCACATTTCTTCCCTGTGTAAGACTCAGTTGCCTTGCAATGATTGTGCTGCTTAGATCCAAGACTGGTGTTTTCCCAGTGGTTTGAGARAACAAAAATCCCACAAAACAAAAGTCTAAGGGTAATTTAACCTTATAAGGCAGAACTTTCAAAGAGCTTTCACCTGGAATAAACTTAGCTCTCCAGCTAAGGCCCTTATAGAAATAAGAGGCCCTCTTATTCTCCTTGGTTCAYCCTTTAGATTCTAGTTTACTGCCTTTTCTTGAAGTGTTTTTTTCTTTTCTGTTTTCCTATCCTCCTGGGCCTCTTCTTATGAACAAGTCACCAGTGAGGTCCTGACCACACACTGGGTTCCCTCTGCCTCCAGATCGCCCAGCAGAACTTCCCTTGTCCTTCTGTTTGGAGGAAAGACTGTTGGCTGCACATCCTTGGGACCCTCTGCACTACCTGCTGCTGCCTACATATGGCTTCTTTGCACTAGGAATTGTAGTTGTCCGAAAAACCCTGGCTCCCAGCTCTTGCTGGGCGTGGAGGAGCTCTTCAAGATCCAGCTGCAGTGTAGATGTTCCCACTCTGCCACAGCCCCAGATCTTCTCCACATCAAATGTTCCCTCACAAAAAAAAAAAAAAAAAAAAAAAAAAAAAAAAAGCTGTGTCTAAACTATCCTCATTGTAATATAGACTGTATTGTCAGAAATAGTAGTATGAAAAAAGTGCATATTCTGCTTTTTGGAAAAAAAAAAAAAAGAAAGTAGTTCCTGTGTATATGATCAGTAAAAAAGCCCATGCTTCAAACTGTAAGCAGCAGACATGATCAGAAGCCTTTCACTACTCTTTGCTTTCCATTGGATTATTCTTTTTGTCAGGACTACACTCTRTGTACAAGGGCAGCTCTCTGCAGATGTCGTAAATCCCACATCAGTTGTTGTTTTACAGAGAGAGCTCACATTGGATATTTTCTACTGTCAAGTAACAGATTGTTGCTCGCTGCATTGGGTACGGTTTCAGGATTTGAGAGACAGTTTTTTGAGAGTTAATAGTTGTCCTGAAGGCAATTGTGAAATGTTTACCCTGTTTTGCAATAGTGATGTACTTGTGTTTTCCCTGCAGAAATCCCATTTTTGCCAGGAAGGGGCTGTTGCTGTGTGACGGCCTTCACCTGCCCTCACACCCGTCTCCTCCAGCAGCAGGGAGGCACAAGGAGAAGAGAGAAGAGCCCCACTCAGTTCCTTCAGCATGGCTCTGTGAACAGTGACACAGAGTTAGTRCTGAGTGACCCAGGGCAGCTCTGCTGCCTTGGGAGCAGGGATGGGCTGATCCCAACAAATAACCAGGTGCCTCGGCTCTCCTGCGGCTCCAGAGCGCAGGGTGGGAGGCCACCTCCCAAGGGCTCCCAGTGCATCGGCCGCAGGCCGCCCGGCTGCGCCGCTGTCCTCCCTGGCAGATGTTTGCCCGACCCCTTCCTAGGCTTTCTCTAGCTCTACCATTAGAAAATGCTTCCTAACGGTAACCCCGTATCAGCCTTGCCACAGCTGAAAACACTGCTTCACATCCTCCCCACTGAGAACAGTTTCCTCTCTGCAGCTGTCTGCGACAYCCTGAAGCTTTTTATCATGTTTACCTTCAGTCTTTTCTGGACTAAGGATCTTTCATCTTCCTTTCCTTCCTCAGGGCTCATGTTTTCTACGTGTCTAGTTTAGAGGAAGATTTAGCTATACCCTAGGGCTCACTTGCTAGCAGTAGAAGAAAATCAGAGGTGGCTCTTGACACAACTGYGCTCTGCTCTGGCTGCAGGTTCTAGATTTCAGATCCCCTGTATTTATTTGTACAGAAGTAGCAGCAGTGCCACCCAGACTGTTGGCACATCCATTTCTTAAGCTGAACTGATAATAAATGTCCTGCTGCAACAAGAGCAGAACAGTCACATTGTTTAGCTGCCTGGCGTTTCTTAGTTTGGAGAATCTCCTTCACAGAAGGTTCCTAGGAAAAATCAGTGTTTGGTAGGTTTTGTAGTTCAGTCCTTTGCATTGCTGCCTGAGACAGCAGCATTGCTTGAGGGCTGTTTTTAGCTCTGCAGAGTTGTTCAGCTGTTCCCCTTATAGACATATAGATAACATTTTAGTTATAGATGGCCTATAGATAACTTTTTAATTAAGCAAAGCATCAGAGGGCAGGACATGCCCCATACCAATTAGGCCTCGCAGTGCTGACATAGTGTTGGTCACTGTTTTAGCTTGCAGAACTTCTGCCCTGCTTTTTTGAGCTGGTGTCCTGTAGGTCAAATGAGAGTCATGCCATGAAAGTCTGCTTTAGTGGCTTCCTTTTGGCTTGGCCTAGGAATGTTTGTCTATTCGCTCCTGTATATCCCAAGTTCCCTTTAAGGAGCCTTTTGCCTTTCTTTTTGCTGTGGTTTTAGGAGACCTGCTGCTGAGGAAAAGAAGCTGTTGCTTGTTGCCCATGAAGTCAGCTGTACAGAGCACGAGGGAACTATTGGGAGCCTGTTAATCTTGCCTTTGGCCCAAGAACTTGCTCTTGATACCATTAGACAGGATGAACTGTGGGAAACTAGAAAAATAAAAGGTTCTTTCAACAAATACAAGCTCAAATCCTTCAGTTTTTGTCTATTTTGAGTTTTTGTGCTTTCATGGCAGGCTGTGTTTGGTGTAGGAGCCTACCTTGGTTTAGGAGTTGCAAGACGGTGGTTTTAGTCGTGTTTTTGCTGCCAGCTTGCCACATGAGCATAAGCCCGTTACTGTTACTGCTGCTCCTCTTCAAAATTTCCATAGCTGTGAAATTAACTTAATCTTGCCAACCGCCTCTTCACAGCCCTTCAGGTTCGCTCTTATGGGAAGTAATAGATATTGATGATGTTATTAACAGTGCTCCCCACTTAAGGGCAATCTGCTACATTATGGAATTTAATGGTTAAAGAATCCAAGCCAAGAARCTGGTAGGAAATGCCTTGTCTGTATAATGGACTTGATTTGAAGTAATCAGAACTATGAATCAACTGCCCTTTTGCAGAAATTTGTGGCTGCAGTGGGAAACTAAATTGGAAATGCAATAGCAAAATATCCCGGGGATGTGCACCCTCACTGATGGACTCTGAAAACCTCTGGCTGTGGTGCAAATCTGTTGTCTATATGAAAAGCATTTGTTGTTCTGTTCATTGAGTAAGTTGCACCAGTTGGCACATCCAGTATAATTGCCATTTAACCTGTTTCAGCTGCCTGCCACTGCAGTACGTTTCGAGTTGTTTGAATTTCGTTATCGTCTTCTGGGATTTGTATCCCACTGCTTTTACTGATTCCTTTAGCACAACAGAAAATGTCATCTCTCTTCAGGCATGAGGGCAGATTAAGAGGGAGGTCAACACTGCCATTTCATGCCGTTTTGAGTCGGAGTGACCACAGAGGGCTGGAGATTAGCACTGCAGACAGTGYTTGCACAGCACCAACCTCGTACACCACTCACAGATCCTCCCCGGCCGGCTGGCCAGGCCTTCTGCTGCTGCTGGAGGTGTGTGAGAGCTCGCCGCATGCTCTGCCAAAGTTAGATTATGCAAGGTAGGAGACTACCATCTGCGGCTGGTTTCAGTGGCAACACAACTATTACTCTTATTTTCATGCTCTTCACATGGAYTCCACGTGTCAGTTATGCTTTTCCCTTGGCTGTGGCATTTGCCATGCTGTTCAAAGAGAGACCAGCAATCGGCCCCAACAGCAACCTTTCCTTTCTGTTTGGTCTACAGCATTTTCTGTCTCTGTGTGGATGTAATAGGCTAGAAAGGTTTCCACAGCATGGTAATTTAACTGACATTTTCTCAGCGGTGCTAGATTATTCTTGTAAATTTGGGCAAAGTCTGAATTGCTCGGATAATTGTGCTGTGTCCCTGGTCATCTTTCAGACGTTGCTGTGTGCCATGACATTGCTCCCACTTGGGATATTTGTGATCATTGACATTTGTTAATTCATTGCCACCTTTCATATGCAGGAGCAGGTTCAGGTTTGTGAGATAGAAAAGCTGTACAGCCTTTATCAGTGCTAATCAACTCTATTTTATTTTCCTTATGGATATAATAAGCTATACAGTGCAAAATATGAATATTGTGGGTAGGATATGATTTTTTTCTTCACTGTTCTTCCTTCAGCAAGACAGACTGCTCTAACAGAATTTTACAGGTGCTAATTCTGGTAAAAAACGACCATTTCCTTTCAGTCACACGAACACTTGTTCATATATTCTTTTTAACCTGCTGTATTGGGATAGAATCCCTGCTGCAGGGAAACAAGCAGTAAAAGATTCAGCCTCCCTTCAGTTCCTTCAGGAACTTCCCTTGCTGCCAGAGCAGGCTGGTTTGTTACTAAATTAATTTGTTATTTAGCTTTTTCTGTCTAGTTTTATTTGAAAATGTGTAAAGTGACAGGGCTCCAATCACATTCCTTTACTCTGTTCATCCTGTTAAGGTTTGCCTGACGCAGGCTGCATTTCCTCTTTTTTCCATCACTTAGTTTCTCCTATTTATATTCCTCTCCTCCCTTTTATTTTGATAAATTATTCTTCTCTGTCCTTCATGTTTATGTCTTTTAAATATTTATCTGCTCTCCTCCTGTCCCTCTTTAGCCCTTGCTTAGTAAGGTTTATGTTTACATCTTGGCAGTTACCCAGTAAAAGAGAAAAAAGGAAGATCTCTTCTGTTAGGTATCCTGTTAGAGTTCAAGCAGCTACATATATCTTCGGAACTGTACACAGGGTCTGAGATGTACATGGTGAGATGCTATTAATGTCAACAGCAGTTTTACTACTGACTGTGGTAAGGCCATGATTTCAGCCAGGGACTCTCTGAACTTAGTCATATCTTCCACTAGGCTCCCTATACGGTAGTGAAGTCCAGGCTGAAAAATAATTTGTAATTCTTTGAGCACTGTTTTTCCTTCCTTGTGGGAGAAAAGACTAGTTCAACCTTTTTTACTGAGATTCCTACCRTTTGTGTGGCCGAAGTGTGTTGTTTGGAAAGCTTCAGGTAGCCCGGCAATAACGACATAAGGCCAGGTTTTCCCTTGTGCTCTAATTTAGGCAATGACCTTGCCTTGTCTTCTCACTCCACTTGTGCCTGGGCTGAAGGAGCCTTGCAGCAGTCCTGCAGGTGCTTTTTTACTTTTGTGAGGCAAAGATGCCAGTAGAGCAGTGTCAGGAGTGTCTGCACAGCCTGTCAGGGCTGGGCAACGTTCATGCCCAGCTTGCCTGCGTTTTCACCAGAAACGCCACAATTTGCTTGTAATGTTTGGGTTCTAAGCTCCCATCAACTCTGCTTGCAGGTAGTKTAGAGGTCTGGCTTGTAATCAACCTAATAAACCTGAGACTGTGGGATTTACAAAAAGAAGATGCAATTAGGATCTCATGAGAGTCCTTAGAGGGTAAGCTCATGGCCCAGCTTCTTTGGCGATGCCTTAAGTACACTTGTGACTCATCTCACAGATTTTGGAATCGTCCAGAGCATTTTGTTAGAGGAATAAGTTTGTCTCTATGATTGCCAAGTGCAAATAGCCTAATGGAACAAGTGTTCAGAGTGGAAAATCACCGTTGCGCTCCTGAGCAGAGCTGCTGTTTAGCTCGATGTGAACATTAGTATTTCCTGCCGTTTTGAAACATCCATGTGTGTCACTGTCTAATAAGAGCCTTGCATTAGCCATATCAGAACTAAACACAGTAAGGTAAATAAGGTAATCAAAACCAATATTTTTAATTTTCCTGTTTCTTTTTTCCTTCAGTACAATTAGTCTACACTGAGAGGACAATATTTTGTTGCTTTTTTTGTTTGTTTGTTTAAAGTGCCTGATTGGGTTGTTGAACATTTTCCTTCTCTTAGCACCTCTGCAGCCCATGATGTGCAATTCAGCATTTTCTGGTAGAGTATCCACAGGAACAAGGCTGCTAAGCGAAAGATGATTTGAGAGAGCATTGAAAGTAAGCATTTCAGTGCAGGCAGACTGCTCCGATTGGATTGTAATTCTTTTTTTAAAATGATTTAATAGTTGTAAGTTATAATCAGAGTTTAAAAAATAATAGACTAAAATCAAAATTAAAAGCCTTAACAAAACTGTACTTTGATGCATCCAGACGATTTTTTTTCTGATTTCATTTTGGCAGGAATTGCTGAATGTAGGCTTTTTGTTCCAATTCAGAGCAAAAGCCACAGCAAAAACATCTTTGAAAATGCTCAAAATGGCAAGTTTCAAGCTGCTCTATAGCAACGCTTTACCACGATTTGCTCAGCTTATGAGCAAATCTGCCCTGGTGGCCTATTACAGAATCCCAATACACGCGGGCTCCGCAGGAAGAGAGAATGTCACCGTCTCCGGTCCTTCCAGGRACTCTCCTTCAGTGTTTTATATAAGATCTTTGGTCGTGTGCACTGAAGCCTCAGCTGGACCAAGCACAAGGGGCATGTGGGGCTGCTTAAAAGGATGGTGCAGACCTTGTGTTGCAAAACAGGAGGGTCTCTGGTGGGTCCCAGGTGTCTCTTGCAGTGGGGCGACCAGGGCGCTTCGTGGCCCATGTCCGTGCCCCCCTTCCCTTCCCTTCCCTTCCCTTCCCTTCCCTTCCCTTCCCTTCCCTTCCCTTCCCTTCCCTTCCCTTCCC